>NC_069502.1:763887018-764187018 GCF_027579735.1 Bombina bombina | reverse complement strand
CTACCTGGTTAACCCCTAAATTGCTGGACTGTTATACTGCTGCTGATTCCTGCCTGCTTACTGACTACTCTACTTGGTTAACCCCTGCTAGCTAGACTGTTATACTGCTGCTGATTCCTGCCTGTCTGACTACTCTGCTCATCAACCCCTGCTGTTCTGGATTGTCTCTTCGTTACCGAACCCTGCCTGCCTGACCATTCTAGTGGTGTGCCCTTGGACTGCTCTGCTGTTGCCGCTGGGGACTGTCCTGCCTGTGGTGAGTGCCGCTCTCCTCATCTAACAAACTTTCTTTGCTCTGGGATATTCCCTATCATTCCGTCTCGACGCCGGGATAACAAGACTACTGGCCAAGTTGGGTCTGATAGAGGAGTATCCCACAAGCATTACAGTTTACAATTGCAAGGCTTTGCAGTGATACCTGTTCAACAATAGATGCCTCTAATAGGTAGATGCTGTTAAAAGTAGATTTACAATCTATCATATTGTTATATCTCTTCTCTATTTAATTTACTTTAGCGATGCAGGGTCAATATATATATATCCTGATTGACATAATGAAAATAAAGCTTGGAGCTTATAAAACTAAAACCCATATTCATGACTTCTAAATATTCTCTGCCTGTGATAAAGTAGCCAAAGATGTATATTATAGATTCTTACTGGTAATATCAAATAAAGTAAAAGGCCCATTATTTTCCTCATAATCCTTTTCCTCTTTCACATATTTCTCATTATTTTTCTTGTTCTTATTCTCATTCCCGTTTTCATTGCTGGCCCAAGCCACATCTTTATCCCCTTTGGTTCCATTTGCATTTCTCTCTGTAGGGTTCCTTGTACTGTTCTCCAGTGTGCGCTTAATTGGAATTTTAATGGATGCTTCAGATTCCCTATTCACTGCTCTTTATTAACCTCTGTCTCTGAAAAAATAACATCACAAAATCTAATGTTTTTTTATAGGGGAAATAAAAAAAACTAAAAAAAAAATTACTGGCACTAGCTCTGGTTGTACTGTAGATAGCGATATGTTTTTCGTAACCAACAGTGAATATTGTAGTAGGTTATAGCCCATCAATCCGTTCAAATAGTTAGAAAATCAAAATTTGTGTATTGAAAGCATATTAGCCTGAGAACAACATTAGTTGTTTAAATATTGAAAATATAAAATATATGTAGTTTGAATTTCCATAAAGCAAAGGATGATACCATGTTCTAACCTAGGTTTCCATCTCTGCTGAGGCCAATTAAGACAGTTATTATTTGCTCACTAGAATGTCCAACCAATGAATGTATGTAATGTAGCAGTGTTAATTCTGGAGTTTGCACTTCTATCAGCATTTGGAATGACAATAATTTTCAGAATTAAATTACAGGAAAAGCGGAAAATATAAATACTATACATAAATATATATTGCAAAAAGTTTTACTACATTTGATTGGAAACATATGGAATTGCCTCTTTAATTCTGTGTGTAAAATGTTTATTTTCTGCATGCAATCCTCTTTACAGCAATTATTATATATGTACATTTGTTTATAAATGCAAATTCGTAACGAAAATCGTATATTCATTTTGTTTTAACTAAACGAATATCTGAATCAATGCACCAACAAAATGCAAAGAAAACAAAATAATACAGATGAAAATCGTCAGTATTCATTTCTTTTCTTTAAATTACTTTTAAGGGGTTAATATTTACCTTATGAACACTGGAAACCACGCTAACCCACTCGTTTTCTTCACAGAAACCCGGCCGCACTAACAGGAAGTTTAGTGTGCTGGCTCCGAGGGCCTGCACTAAAGGAGAAGGCTAGCGGGTTAGCGCGCTCTCTAGCACACAAATGCGTAAAGAATAAAGCTATATGTCAACTTTTTCACCTGCAGCTTTTAAACATTTTCATTTGTTTAACTAATGTAAATGCTTAACGAATATTCAGTAGTGTTAAACTAAACAAATACCGAATAATGCAGCCAATGAATATTCGTTACGAAAGATTCGGAGAAACCACATTTTTTTGTGGATGCACATCTCTAGAAATGGTGGAATGTTTAGTTCTAACTACTTGCATGTGTTTTATTAACCAATAAATCAAAACATTCACTTCATATATTAGCATACAAATGGCCATAGAGAGATGAGTTTTAAGGTGAAAATGACTTAATCCTGAGCCTGGTTTCTGAGAATGAAAGCTGGTGTGGGTGAGCAGACAGTAACTCGTCTATCATTCTAACTGAGGTCTTGTGATGAAAGTTTTTTTAGAACAAAATAAGATTTATCTTTACATCAAAAAATGCTTAGTAGATTTGTGGATCCTATCTCTCTCTCTATCTATCTATCTATCCATACATCCTAGCTATCATCTATCTATCTACCTATGTTTGTCTCATTGTCTATCTATATGACCTAATTATTTATATGTTATAGGAGACAAGTAAGAGGTGATATCTTATTAACTTATATCAAGGTGCTTAGAAAAGCTGATGGTGTTAGTATTTTTCATTAAAACAAGGTGTCATGATTTAATGCTGAAAGATAGTAGATTCAGGAGCAATTTGCGGAATAGACTTCCACAATAGGTAGTAATGACAAACACTGTAGGGGTCTTCAAGAATGCCTGTAATAAGCATAAGATTATCCTATGTCAATCTATATATGTCTGTCTACAGTTTTCTGTGTTTGTCTGAATTTATTTTTATTATTATTATAGGTTATTTGTAGAGCGCCAACAGATTCTGCAGCGCTAATGTATGTCTATCTACATAACTATCTCTTTTTATGCATGTATAAGTTGATTGTGGACATGTGTTGAACACTATGGGGCCGATTTATCAATGTCTGGAGGACATGATACTGTCACGCTGCTCTGCTTGCTGCTCTGGCCGTTGCCAGGGGAGGAGTCGGCTCCTGTGTACGTGTGGCGGTGATGTCATCGCCGCACGTCTCTTCTGGCGCGAATCATGCGCCTATGTAAGTTGCTCACTTTCTACCTATCACTGCCCAAGTATAGGTGTTACTGTGTGTGCTTCTGGGTGCTATTATCTGTATGTGAAAAAGGTCAGAAGCGCCACATGGCCCAATATTGTTTGAAACAAAAAGTAAAAGATATTTTTTTTATGGGTAATAGATACACTCACATTTGATGATGCACCCCTGTTGGTGCAAATGGGGCAGGCTAGGATATATTCAGTCATCCAGTGAGTATTCAGTTATTTGTAAGTGATATAAACAGAAAAACAAGGTGCGAATATGGCCTTGTATTGTATGAACCAGAGAGGTGTAGTGTGAATAAAGTTTTACACTCACATTTGGTGATTCACCTCCCTTAGTGCAATAGAGGCTAACTGGGATCAAACAGTCACCCAGTAGACTGAACCTAGGCCAGCAGGAGTCCCCAGTAATCCAATCAGATGATGGTTGTTAGATGAAAGGAGGAGTATGGTAGCAAGGCCATGAAGGCCGAAACGTCACATGTAATGTGAAAATAAAGGTTTTTTTCTTTTACCTAATTTGGTGCTGTGGACTCCATATATTCACGTTGCTGTGAGGGTAACAGTAGCCCTTCTCCCACGGGCATTAATTTGAACATTTATTAACCAAAGGTGCTGGACTCACTTATTACTCTTATGGCAGCAAGTAGTAAGTGTATAAAAAAAATTGCTAGCATTTGAACAATTTTAAATAAAGTATCGTGTTTCTCAGCCAACCAGTGGCTGTTTCATCAGGCTTGATGAAACAGCAACTGGTTGGCTGACAAACACGTTGCTAGCATTTTAACAATTTTAAATAAAGTCATTTTTATACACTTACTACTTGCTGCCATACTCCTTCTTTCATCTAACCACCAACATCTGATTGGATTACTGGGGACTCCTTTCCTTGATCCAACCTCCCCATCCAACTACCGCCCTATTTCGCTCCTCCCTCTTGCCTCAAAGCTTCTCGAAAAACTAGTATATGCACACCTATTCCATTTCCTTACATTAAACTCCCTCCTTGACCCACTGCAATCTGGATTTCGGCCTCATCACTCCACAAAGACAGCAATCGTTAAGGTCACCAACGACCTACTTACAGCAAAATCAAAAGGCCACTTCTCTCTGCTTATCCTCCTTGATCTGTCCGCAGTCTTTGATACTGTTGACCACCCTCTTTTGCTCAAAACCCTCCAATCCTTCGGCATTTGTTACACAGCCCTCTCATGCTTCTCTTCCTACTCTTCCTACCTGTCAAACCGTACCTTTAGTGTAGCCTTTTCTGGGGCCTCCTCTGCCCCGTCACTACTTTCTGTTGGGGGAATGCAAAGCTCTGTCCTCGGTCCCCTTCTCTTCTCAATCTAGACATCATCATTAGGTTCTCTAATTAAGTCCCACGGTTTCCAATATCATTTGTATGCCGACGACACCCAAATCTACTTCTCTGCACCAGACCTATCTCCTTCTTTGCTAACCCGTGTCACTAACTGTCTGTCTCACATCTCTTCCTGGATGTCCTCTCACTACCTCAAGCTAAATCTCTTCAAAACTGAGCTCCTTATTTCCCCCCCTTCTTCCAAAATCTCCACCCCCAATCTCTCTATAACTGTTGAGAACTCCATCATTGCCCCTACCCCGCATGCCCGATGTCTTGGGGTCACATTTAACTCAGATCTTTCACATTCAGTCCTTGGCTAAAGCCTGCCACTTCCACCTTAAAAACATCTCTAAAATTAGACATTTCCTTACACAAGACACAACTAAGATTTTAATCCACTCTCTAATCCTTTCCCGCCTCGATTACTGCAACTCTGTCCTCTCTGGTCTCCTCAGCTGCCACCTAGCTCCTTTGCAATCCATAATGAAGACCTCTGCCAGGCTCATCTTACACGTCACTCTTCATCTGCTGCACCTCTCTGCCAATCCCTTCACGGGCATCCTCTTGCCTCTAGGATTAAACAAAAAATTCTCACTCTGACATACAAAGCCCTCAACTGCACTGCTCTCCCCTATATCTCGGACCTTGTCTCCAGATACTCTTCCTCCCGTTCCCTTCGTTCTGCTCATGACCTCCTACTCTCCTCCTCTCTTGTAACCTCCTCACACTCCCGTTTACAGGACTTTGCCAGACTGGCTCCCATTTTGTGGAACTCTCTACCTCGCTCCACAAGACTCCACAACACACAGAAAACATGGCACTCACCAGTAGATCTGTCACTGTTCAGGGCTGTGGAGTTTGCTGTGGCTTAGGATGTGTACCCAGTCTGTGAGTGCGGTCCATTCCTGTGTTTTGTATTTACATAGGGGAGGTTACAAAAGCCTGTGTCACCCTAGGAGGTTCCCAGTTGGTTTGTTTGGAAGTATGCATTGTGTGGGTGCTGGTTTAGGGTCCCAGGAAGGGGGAGACCTTGTCGTGGTCCTGGGCTTGATCCTTTGGCGCCAAATGTAACTGACTTCCCCCAGTTTTGCTTTTAAACATTACTGTGAATCTGCTGGCGAGTGCCAGGTTTTCTGTGTGTTATAAATATTTATATATATATATATAAATATATACCCTCTCTGATTTGCTATGTATAATGAGCCACACTGAGGGTGTACAATTATATTAAACATTATTTACTTGGGGCTAGATTACAAGTGGGGCGGTACTTATTTTTTTGCGATCATAAAAACTCCACTAGTGTTAATCTTTTTGAGCTAGTCGGGTTGCATTTGTATTACAGGTTTAAAAAAAATTATTTTGCGCTAGTGCAGTTCACTACGCTCTTTGCGCTGCTTACTCGCTGGAAAAAAAAAGACACGTGCCGATGTTGTCCCTGCAGCAAACAGTGAATCTCTACGGTGAAGCAGATTCACTGTTTAAGCAGTGCAAAGAATGTAGCGAACTGCACTTGCACAGTTCTACTTCAAGCAGATGCGGCTTCAAGTTACCAGCACGGGAGCGTGCTGGCAGTAGGTAACATAGGGTGTATGGTGCAGCTCCTATTGGATGCAACAGCTGCCTGTCAAAAGGAAGCATAAGAATTTTAAATATGGAGGCAGCATAGAAGCAGGGAACAGAGCCACATAAAAATGGGTATAACAATAGATATAGTGTGTGTGTAACAGAAATACTAGCATTAATATGCATATATTTAAAAGTGTTTTCATACTATGTAAATTAACTTCAGTAAGTTTACCATCACTTTAAATATGTTAAAAACAGGACATACATGTTTGTGCACAATTTTTACCTAGATTGTTTAGTGGTAATTATGGACAACTCCTAAAACAATATAAGTGGACTAAAATCTCACAAGCAATAAAAAATTAATCCAATAGTGTCTCTTTAAACCATAGTTTCTTTATGGTACAACTATAATAAATGTGTGTGTCTATATACAGTATATTCACTGTATATATATATATAATAGAGCAGGATAGGTGCACTCTCACAAACAACTGCAATATTCGGCCAGGGTGCTATGGAAAATCCAATATTCAACAAGCAGCAAAGCACTCACTGGGCTTATAAGTAGTAGTGAAAACTTCTTTTATTCCATGAACAAGTGACGTTGCGGGGTGTTCACCGGTTGTCTGATTAAGGGGTGAACACCCCGAAAACATAACTTGTTCATGGAATAAAATAAGTTTTCACTACTACTTATAAGCCCAGTGAGTGCTTTGCTGCTTGTTGAATATATATATATATATTTGTTATGGGTAAAGTAAAAAAAATCCAGGTAATCCTAGGATTACCCAGGTAAAACGGACATTACCCAAGCGGCTGTGGGTAAAGTCCGATGTCCTGTATTTCCCTCGTTTTCACAATTTATTTTGACTCTGCCTGGGGGATTCAAGGAAGGTGCCTCGACGATCCTCTGGCATCCACCCCAAGTGAACATTGGGGAATGAGGTTTACAAATGTGGGCTTCGCCCCCCTTGAACCCCCCAGGCAGAGGCCAAAAAGATAGTAAAGATGGGTGAATTACAGCTCATGCTATATATGTTAGATGCAGTAACTCCGCACTCTGAGGGGATTTACCCACAGCTGCTTGGGTAATGTTTGTTTTACCCAGATAATCCTAGAATATATACATTATTTATATACTGTATGTATATATATATATATATATATATATATATATATATATATATATGCAGTGTATATATATATATATAAAAAGGATTATGACTGTTAGTTTAGCATCATCTGTAAATTCTGCTTTGATTAAAAACTATACTAGTTAAATTTCACAGTTTTGCTTCTAATACCCTTGTCCTTTGTTAAATCATGAAAAATAAATGACTATTATTTAACAACCCTTGTGGGCCTGTTATGAAAATTTAGACAGCTAAGGGAAATGTACTGATATGTAAATGAGTATTTGCGTACTTTTGTGTAATGTAAATCAAGGTAAGCTTCAAAGGATTTAGACTCGTACAGATGAAATACTGTAACATTTCAATGTATCAAATGGTTATCAGAACGGTTGATGCATTATTAATGTATGCATGCAATAGTACATAGAAAGTCAGATAGTATCATTTCATGATGAATAGTACCCTTGGCACTTCCTTGATTCCCTAGGCAGCAACTAAAGGAAAAGAGAGAGAAATAGATATGTATGAATATATATTCACAATGAAGTTACAAAACAAAACAGTCAGCACTTAAATATGAGTAAGCGCACTGGTGCAGAGTTAACAGATGGATATATATCTTGGTTTTAAAAATTCACTGTGTTAGCATTTTATTGAATCCCCTCTAAAAGGGTGTCCTTCTGTATATTATTTTTTTTCTTTAATAAAGTAAATTAAAGGGACATTAAACACTAAATACATGCTAGATAGAATGATGCATTCAAAGAAAAGATTAGTCCATGACTAACATGTAGATGTATTTTTTAAACTTTCATTAGTTGTTTACAAAGTGACAAAATAAGTGTAAAGTTTTAGTGTCTATAAAACACTGGGAGCTGCCATGTTGTAACTTGTGTTACCTTCTCTGCTGTGGCCAATTAGGGTCAGTTATAAATAGGTCACTAGAGTGTGCAGCCAATGGTTGTGCTGGATTTAACAGTGTTCTGCACTTCCATTTCTAACAGGAACTGAAAAGCTAACAATTTCAGAATGGAATTACAGGCAAAGAGGACAAAATAAATAATGAAAGTATATTGCAGAGTTGTTTTATATATATATACACGTTATCATTTTATATTACCATCTTAAAGTGTTTAATGTCCCTTTAAAGAAACATTACAACCACAACAGAGTTTTGGATAGAAACAGTTTTGCAATACTCATGTATTAGCAAAAATGCTTCTTGTAAAATCTATCAGTTTTTCAGTTTTTACTTTTTTAAAAAGAGTTTCTGCTTAGAGAGCCTGCATCTTGTATCACTTCTGCAATGACTTAGTTTACATGATACATGCCAGAGCAGATGTACTGTTTAACATACTGGCACATAGACCATATCTAAATATGCCCCATTTGCAGGCAGGTGAGAGGGGCAACAGCCCCAGGACCTGTGCTTCTGGGCACAGGGTATGAGATTGTACAATGTGCATCCTGTATTTAGATAATCCAGAAGTGTTTATGGTATCAGGAGGCATAATATACAGTCTTAGGGGCCTATTTAAGAAGGTGCGAGCGTACATGATCTGATATTGCGGATCATGTCCACCGCACATCGATAAATGCCGACAGCATACGCTCTCGGCATTTATCATTGCACCAGCAGTTCTTGTGAACTGCTGGTGCAATGCCGCCCCCTGCAGATTTGCGGCCGCTAGCAGGGGGTGTCAATCAACCTGATCGTATTGGATCGGGATCATTTCCGGCAATGTCTGTCCACCTCCTTTCATAACCTGTGTTTCTGGCGAGCCTGAAAGCTCGCCGAAAACAAGGGACATCAAGCGCCATACGGAGCTTGATAAATAGGCCGCTTATTTTTTATATAGGTAACACTGAATGTTGGGACAGGGGTGAGCCATAATGGGCAAGGGCAATACGGTTACTGGGCCTAGGGGTCACACAAATTGGTCTTTCCCAGGGCCCTGCAAATGCTAAGGGAGACCCTACCCATATATCTGTGCACAGTAAAAGCTCTCTCTGAGAACGCAATAGCTTCTGCTGGAGGCATTTTCACTTATATATGTGTATTGTAAAAAATTCTTCTATTAAAAATTTAAAATATGAATTTTAGTTTTGGGTTAGATGTCCATTTAAATAAATCTTGCTTGTCGTACCCAGGCACGGACTGGCCATATGGCATAAAGGACGTTTGCCCAATGGGCTGGGGCCAGTTGTGGGCCGGTCCATGTTGCCTAAGCCCCACCCAGCCACCAGAATTAGTATTTGTGCATGATGCAAGGTCAGCCCTGTCCTGCCTCTCACTGCCTTTCTGTGTCTGTGAGCCAATCACAGAGAAGCAACTTCTCTTGATGATGCCTTTTTCTTTTTTGGAAATAAGTTTTTATTGAGGTTTTTCACAGAAGAAAAGGAAAATACACAACAAACGCTATGGCATGGATAACAACATTTTCATGGAGCACATTACAACGGTATAGGCAAAAACAAAAAGGCAAGAGGAATGTTAAAATGTAAGCATCTGAAACCTCTATTTTCTAGTTTTCTTGATAGCTTTTGTAGGACTAATGAGCTGGTCGCTTTTGGACCAATTGATATAGGTAACACTGGTAGACCTTTTTTGTCCTGTTTATGACCCCCTTGGGTCTATTAGTACTTAGTAGGGGAAGTCCTTCAGCGGGTAAGCACCGCTTGAGGGACTGTGCCAAAAAGTGACCAATATTGTATAAAAAGTACAAATAAAAATATGGGGAACAATTAAGTTCTATGGTGGATGTAGCCCACTGTGGGGCTCATGTTAGCATATGGAGGGGGGGAGGGGATAATAATGTAAAGGGATATAAAATGATTGTAGCAGCAAATTTATATTTATAGTCTGAAATTGTTTAGCATATAGAGTAAAAGGAACGCAGTAACTGATAATGCGCATTAAATCTACAATATGTTATCTTATACCGCCTCTGTCTGGTTAAAGTCACTCTTGGGCTCTCAATTCTAGTGGAAGTGACAATTGCTGGAGGATAATTGAAAATATAGGGCCGCTCTTGGACCCTGAGATAAGATGTACATATTATTCAGCTTAAGAATTGTAGTAAAATAGCATTATAGAAAATTTGGGTACGCTATCAATATGAATTTGATATAGTGTAGTAACTAGGTGCACATATAGTACACAAACTGTAAAACTGTGGAGAACAGACCAGAACCATATTTGCCATCATAATCTTTCTTTTATCAGGCTTAACAATCTTATTATTAGGAGATAGGGCTCACTGTGCAAGCTTTGAAATTCTTCATGAACACTGGACAGTCAAATTCAAAGCATAAAAACCCCCAAAAACAAGTAAACAGCCTTATGAACAATAAAGGGCAGGGAGTGAGCTCTATGATTGCTGAGTGAGCTTTAATTATTGGTTTACCTTGAATATTGAGAAAGATCTTTCCCCTGATGAACATATGGTATATAAGATTAATTCCTATTCTGTAGGTGGTACTCAGAGCAGTGGACCCTAGTGTCTTGGCCCCTGACAGAGGGGCACAGTAGCTGAACATGTATTATGAAGTACTTGGTACAAAAGGGCAGTTACACCAATATTACTCCTTGATATAGAGACCCTAGGGTGTACAAGTTAAAATCAGGGCTTGTGTGGGTATATCCAAGTACCTCCCTAAGGGACAATGATAGCTAGTTTGTATGCTTAAAGGGATGGGTGCAGACGGACCATTAAGCTGGTAATGAGAACATGTTCCTGAATCAAAGGTATAATCCTGAAGATTAAATATACCCCACATATATGACGCTTAGCACATGAACTCAGTGATGTGGAATTGTTATGCACTAAACAGTAAGTAACTCTAAATAACTATATATCTGCATACATGAAGGAGCAAACAGTGTAGAGCTGTGAGCATCTATGACAACAAAAACAGGAATATAAATTTCCCAGGTATGAGCCCTATAAATGAGATTGCAACAGTTACCTGTTCTCTCTATAGAATATAATTTTGTCTGTAGATGTCACAGACAGAGAATATGTAAAGGGTGGCAATGAGGCAAATAATTCTCACAGCCCTGACTTACCGAAACGAACCAAAATTGACTTATGTGCATAAATTACTATAGTTGAGTATAATTAAAGGCTGTGAATGAATGTAATCCTGAACTTCTGGTAATATAGCTAAAGTCATATTATCTGATATCATGATAGGTTACTATGCATGCAGTGTAAGGAGAGTGTTCCAGATTACATGCTAGTGTATACATGTTACTGCAGTCTTATGTATCACTTACAGTCAAGGCTACGTGGGTATTGTTGTCTAATAAGATTTGAATATTTTTCAGCATAATGTCACAAATGGCACCCACCCTAACAATGGTAGAGTGAAAACATTATAAAACCTTTTACGATAACCTAGAAGCTGAAGTTTGAGAGATTAATACATGTAATAACAAAGCCTATAACACAAAGCTGACAAACTATAAAGATGAGAATGGGTATAAAAGAGCTAACCCTCTCTGACTAGGCTATGCGATTAACTGTGATGTGGAGAAGGATAAGTATATGTTAATGGAACAGAGCAATGATGTTCAGTTCGATAGTAGCAGTATACTTTGTAGTAAGCAAAAACACGGATTAATCTGCAATAAAGCTACTCCAACTTAACACTTCCAATCTTTGAAACACATGCACTATATTAAAAAACAGAGAAAGAGAATACAATGTAGATGAGCTAACCAAGGGCTCAGCTACTACCACATCTTATTATTGCAACATTATGAGCTCCTAAAGAGTAAAAGGGTGTGAGTTGGTCAAGGGAGCTATTGTCAACTAAAGTAAACCAACATAGCTTTAGTCTATGTGCAGTCAACAATTCCACAATTGTCTCATAGACCCTTCTCTCTGCCATCACCTCTTCAGACTTAATAAGAAACATGTCCATTCATCAACTCTTACGAGTATCATGCTAGTTATCAACATGTAGTGTTTCATCAAAGTTAAGTGAGAAAAGTCCCATATATGGTGCAGGCTGCTATGAGAGCGCGCCTGGGTGCAAAGTCAGACATTTCTCAGCCTACTCCATCTCTCTGTAGTAATGTGCGAATGGATGATCCAGGGATTCACACTTGCCAACCCAGAGGCCATTCAGATAGCCACAGCTTCCATAAGCTGTGCATCCCTTGTTGACATCAGAGTACTGATTATAACAGTGAGTCGCTGAGCACCCAAAAACTTTGTGATGGGAAAAAGTAACTTGGATAACTCAATGCAGTAGCACTCGTTGCCTGAGACATAAAGTAGGGCTGCTTTACATTTTCCTGGATCGCTATGATCCAATAGCTCACTGTGTAGACTATCAGATATTTCCTTGTGATATTGGACACAAAATCCAGCAGTTGGATCTCCTTGTGAGACATATAGATCATCCGTGGTGTCTACGATAGTACTTTGCAAAAGAGGGAGATCTGTAGGCTCGAATGCCTCCTTATCTTGCAGTTGATGAGTTGAGAATACAATCAACTTGTCAAATATGTCCCTCAAGCCTATCTGTAATTCCTTAAAGTGGTTGTCAAAGAGCTGCATATACACACTTAAAGGGACAGTCTACACCAAAATTGTTATTGTTTAAAAAAATAGATAACGTCTTTACTACCCATTCCCCAGCTTTGTGACCACCGGTGTTCTCCCAGGATCACATTAGTGGCTTGAGCGGCAGAGAGCGGTTATACGCTGAGGTTTTAGTCCACTCGCCTGTGGGTTAAGAGGAAACAAAATATCTGGACACCGAATAGAAGCTGAGAATGTGAAAGCTCCTACAACAGCATTGGAATCAAAAAGGGTGCTTTGATATACAGCACTTAAGAAACAACTCCACGGTAATCTACAGATTACTCTGAACTGCTGAGACGACACCACAAGGAGATAAGTACATTTTCTTTTCTCTATATATATTTCCATTGAAGGCTGGATTAACATACTAAGGGACAGTCTATACCCTCAAGTGGAAGTATGTTATGCTCTTATAAGGTGCTTATCTGATGCTTATTCTCCTGCGAAGCGGGTTTTTACTTTGCTTGAATTTTAAAAATCAAGATAACACAGTTCACTAAAGTCATCTAGGGGAGTTATACATTTCAACCCAAAATGATCTAATGGATTTAAAGGTGTAAAGATTCCATAATAGTTCAAGCATTGATAACCCACAGGAAGGGAAGAGCAGGACTTTTAGGAACTCTATCTGCCCCTGATTACGTTCTGGCAGCTACTCTGTGCTTTTTCTTTGGTGCCGAATTATCAAGTGCCGAATGGCCATGAATACCCGTTTCCGTGCGAGCCTTCAGGCTCGCCGGAAACAGGAGTTAAGAAGCAGCGGTCTTAACCCGATCAGATACGATCGGGTTGATTGACACCCCCTGCTAGCGGCCGATTGGCCGCTGTGCGGATCATGTCCGTCCGACTGTTGGTAAATCGTCCCCTTTGTGTCTTTTTGCTGTTATGCTTATGTGACCTTATGTTTTCTGCTAACAGCGGGATCTGTGAAAATTGCAGATTATTAAGGAAAAAGCCTATGGTTGATTCTGCTTTTACAGGACTATCTGCCTAAAAAAATAAACAAGGACATCTTCTCCATCATTGGTCTTCAAACCTTTGCTATGTGAAGGGTCTATACGCTTTATTGAGCTACTATATGTTATAATTAAGCAGTATATATGCCTTGTGCACTGTATCTCCTTATATAGCTTCTTCATTTTTTTTTATTTCTTTGTTGTAATAAGCTCTAGGAATCAGGCCATTCTCTACTTTGATGTGACAATATTTGGATAGGGTTAGCTACTACCACACCATATGAAAAGCGGAGGAGGCTTATGTAAGCACTCTTGAATGGTTGAATATATACTGTATATACTTTATAACATTTAAACCTCTAAATGTCTGCCTGTTTCTAAGCCACTACAGACAGCCTCTTATCACATGCTTTTCTTATTAGCTTTTCACAACAAGAGACTGTTAGTTCATCTGGGCCATATAGATAACATTGTGCTCACGCCGATGTTGTTGTGCCAGACACAGCACTAATTGGCTAAAATGGAATTCAATAGATAATAAATAAATAGTCATGTGATCAGGGGGCTGTCAGAAGAGGCTTAGATACAAGGTAATCAAAGAGGTAAAAAGTATATTAATATAACTTTGTTGGTTATGCAAAACTGGGAAATGGATAATAAAGGGATTATCTATCTTTTAAAACAATAACATTTTTGGAGTAGACTGTCACTTTAAAGACAAACATACAGAAAAAATGCACTTAATTTCTTTTTTACTAAACAGAAATTTAAAACAAACTTTTGCGCAATCATTTAACTTCTAGACCACCACAAAATCTGTATATTCAGATAATGTAGCTCCAAAGCAGCTGCAGAAAAGAAGCAAACATATTAATTCATCATTCATCTAATGAATATTTGCTGAAAGCTGTGGTTTTGAATTATTTTCGAATCTGTATTGCAGGATTGAAATCTGTCAACTTTACTTATACATGCCAAATGAAAGAATGGATATAAATAATACATGTCAATGCCCTCATGATCTCATGATATCAAATATGTATGTCTTTTCATATTATGTTTGCACCTACAGGAAACACATTAATATAGCTATATAGAATTGTCACACGTAATCATATCTTGCATATTTCAACCACACAATTGCAAAAATATAAATACATTTTGTATCGAGTTACGATTATTATTATTTATTTTTTTTATTCTGCCATATTCTGTAAAACTGTGAAGGGGTAAATAAAACATGAAAAGTATACATAACAATACAATAGTGCAAGAGACTTAAATAAAATTATATAATGCCCTTTATTCCAATATGTCAGAATTTCCATGTACAAACATATAGGCAGGCTTAGGTAATGATATTTGTCTTCTTTTTCTAATCCATTTTAGTTTATTCAATAAAAGAACAGCCATTTCAATTGGTAAACTCATTTATAAATTCTTGTTAACTCCTCGTCGGTAGGACGTTCCATGCCGTCCTAACTGTACTGGGCTTTAGCGCCGTTAGGACAGCATTGCGATCCTAGCTGTTTGCTAAATGGGATCGCTGGCTGGAGGGCGTGCCTAGCATCATAGGCACTCCCCCCTGACCAGATCCCATCATTGAAGTCACACGATCACATGATAATTTTTACTTATTTGTTAACACCTAAGTCCCATCAGGAAAAGGTTAAATAAATGAATATACTATGAGAGGGGTAAGTAATAATTGAAATTTGCAAAGACCTACTAATAAAATAAAGCATCTATATGTGTACATTAATATGTATGCATGTTTTTATATACATATTATATATATCTATTATATACACATAGATAAACGTACATGTTATAGCACATCTGTAAAAATAGATAGATAAATAGATCTAATATTGGGAACATGTCTGCCTGGTGGGGAGCACACAGGAGGTTCAGCCATTATGAAGAGAGGGTCCAGTGCCCCTATATTGCCACTTGAGATTCCAAGGGGTTTTCATAGAGCTACACAAAAGCAAATGTTACATAGCCAGAGCTACATTAAAGCTACGTGGATAAATGATTCAATATTAATAATGACTCCGTAATGTGTTTAAATGCAGGTCGAGTCTGTTCAAGAGACATTGTACAATCTACAAACACTTGTGATTACAAATGAAAATATATTGTGCATGTTTTAATTACATACACGTTTCTTCTAATATGGGCAATCTTATGTACACATTATGCTAAAATATAAATTTTAGGCAGTCCCATGAGATGGGAGTTTGGTTAGTAGTTACCTGTTGGCTGTGATGAATACACTTATAAATACATAACAGTAAAAGCTGCAACTTTGACAATATTACCAAAGTTACTGATTTTTTTTTTCCATCCAGTAGCAAAGACTCTGATTAGCCACTGAAAATCAGCCTTTTTTATGCCATCTGTGGTAGAAACCTATAAGATATGATATGTTTTCTAACATCTAGCTGTAACAAATGCTCCCACCTCCACCGGTAAATGGGATAACTTTGGAGTGAACATTGCTCTGTCCTTTAGATCATGTCGGCTATAGATATTTGGGAATCAAAGATCTTACACCTTCTACAAGAACACCTTTTTGCAAATCTAGCAGGGGTTAACTGAAATCGAGAAGGTTGTCAGCTAGGCAGGAGGTTTCAGACAAGATGCAGAATGACAAGATGTTGAACAGATAACTAAATCTACTTTTATGGAACCATCATAATAGTTGGGGTGGCCCCCTCTGAGGAAGCATTTTGCGAAACGCGCGTCAGGGGTCCTGGGAGAAGCCTTGTCTCCCTGTTTTTTAACTAGCTTACCTATGTTATAACTACAACTTTATCTCTGACTTTGTTGGCTTAGCAGCACATAGATAATTGTAAAACTAACTGTAATTAGCCCTCGGATTGTAAGGGCTTAGTTCATACTCATATTTGTGCTGCTGGCTTTGATTTACACTTACTGTGCCAACCGACCTTATTATAGGGTGATTGGCTCTTATAACTGGGTTTTAGTGTTTTTAATCTTTTGCTGCTGCTATCGTATCTGTGGAAGCTTTTATGAAACATTAATAAAGTTTAAAGTATGAATGTTGATTATATTAGAAATTAATTTAACCTTGATTTTTTCTGTTGGGCCGAGTTTAAACTTAATACACATTTCTGAGCTGCTTATATACAGTTGTATATCCTAATACAATTATTTTTAGTTGTGTCTTTTTTTAAAAGAGCTGAATGCCCTTTTCAGGGCAAGCAAAAGAGCTGAATGCCCTTTTAAGGGCAATGCCCATACAAATGCCCTTATTAGGATAATGGGTAGCTTATGTTTTTGTTAGAGTTAGGTTTATTATTTTGGGGGGTTGGTTGGGTGGTGTGTTTTACTGTTGGGGGTCTTTGTGTTTTTTTTACAGGTAAAAGAGCTGATTTCTTTGGGGCAATGCCCCACAAAAGGCCGTTTTAAAGGCTATTGGTAGTTTATTGTAGGCTAGGGTTTTTTTTATTTTGGGTGGGCTTTTTTATTTTTATAGGGCTATTAGATTAGGTGTAATTCTTTTTTATTTTTGATAATTTCTTTGTTATTTTTCGTAATTTAGTGTTCGTTATTTTTTGTAATTTATTATTTTTTATTTTTTGTAATTAGATACTTTGTAATTTTTATAGTAGTGTTAGGATTTTTTTAATGTGTATTTTAGTTTTCTTTAATTGGTAGTTAGTTTAATTTTAGTTTAATAGTTATATTAGTTTGTTAGTTTAAACTTAGTTTTTTTAATTTGACAGGTAAGTTTTAATTTAATTTAAGATAGGGAAATTGTAATTTTAATATAAAGTTAGGGGGCGTTAGGTTTAAGGGTTACTAGTTTAAATGAGTTTATTGGGATATGGGGGGCTTTCAGTTTAGGGTTTAATTTAGTATATATTTCGTTGTGGGGGGCTTGCTGTTTAGGGTTTAATAGGTTTATTATACTGGCGGCGGTGTCGGGGAGCAGCGGAATAAGGGTTAATAACTTAAGTATAGTGGGGGCAATGTGGACGGACGGCAGATTAGGGGTTAATAATATTTAAATAGTGTTTGCGATGCAGGAGGGCGGTGGTTTAGGGGTTAATAGGTAGTGTATGGGTGTTAGTGTACTTTGTAACACTTGAGTTATGAGTTTTATGTAACCGTTTTGTTGCGTAAAACTCATAACTACTGCTCTCAGATGGCGGTACGGATCGTGTTGTTATAACGCAAGGTTTTTAGCCTCACCGCAAAACTTGTAATGGCAGCTCTATGGAAGTCCCATGAAAAAATGTTATTTTTACGAGTGTGGGACTGACATTGCGTTACAGGCTAAAAGGCTTACGGTACAGCCATACCGACAAGACTTGTAATGGCTGCATTGCTGTTTTAACGCTGAAATTACAATTTTTTTGCGTTAAAAGACGAATGCACAACTCGTTATCTACCTGTTTGTTTTTTAATGTTATTCAATGTGGTTATGGTTCACATATTATACACTTATGGGGATTTATTAATAGCCTAAAATTCCTTTAAAAGCTCCCTGCTAATAATATTGATTAATATGTTGCAGTTATAGGGCCCAAGAGAGGCTTCTCAAGTTTGCTAGAATCCCCTATATAGGCTAGATGCGCAAGGATGGGTCCAATAGTGGCCTTTTCTTTTCCTTTTCCTTTCCTTTCAGTGGGATGACCATTATATGTAAAATTAAAGGAACACTCAAGTCAAAATAAACTTTTATGATTCAGATAGAGCAGCAGTTTTAAAACACTTTCCAATTTACTTCCATTATCAAATTTTGCTCAGTCTTGTTATATTCACACTTTCTGTGGAACAAGATCCTACTGAGCATGTGCACAAGCTCACAGGGTATACGTATACTAGTCTGTGATTGGCTGATGTCTGTCACATGATACAAGGGGCTGGAAAATGGGAGAAAAAATAAATTTGTCAGAAAAAAATCTACTGCTTTTTTGAAATTCAGAGTAGGTGTTAAATCATTGTCTTTTTATTATACACTTGATGATTATGCAATTGACTACTGCATTGAGTGGTCATTTAAGGTTTTTCTTATGTTTGTTTCATTTTTATTACAGGCATTTTATTGTCTGTGTTTTGTGTAATCTAATAATGTTGATAAATCCTGTATTGAATATTTTTATTTAACCCCTTAATGACAACTGACGTACCAGGTACGTCATGCATTAACAAGCAGTTAATGACAATGGACGTACCTGGTACGTCAGTTGTCTAACAGAGTGCTGGAAGTGATCACAATCACTTCCAGCAGCTCTGAGGGTATTTCAGTGATGCCTCGATATGGAGGCATCCTGCAATACCCCTTTACAAGCCTCCGATGCAGAGAGAGCCACTCTGTGGCCCTCTCTGCACCGGTAGTGATGGTGCCGATGGTGCCTTTGGAGGGAGCGTGTGCGCGCGCGTGCACGATGCGCGCACACATGCACGGGCGCGCGCGTGGACGCGTGTGCACGTGGATGCGCGTGCACGTGCGCACATTAGCCACACTGACACCAATGAAGGAAGGGGGAAAAAAAAGTTAAAAAAAAAGTTTAAAAAAAAAGTTTTTTTTTTTTACATATAAAAGGATCTGGGAGGGGGAGGGGGTGGGGGTATTGTGGGGGGGGCTGCTACACTACAGAAATAATTAAAAATACAAATAAAAAAGTTATAAATAAAATTTAAATAGTTTGGTTTGTGGGGCCAAACTGGGTACTGGCAGACAGCTGCCAGTACCCAAGATGGCGGTAATTAGGTAGGGGAGAGGGTTAGAGAGCTGGAGGGGGGGGATCAGGGAGGTTGGTGCTAAGGCAGGGGTCCATCACAACTAAAATATTTTATAATTTTTATTTAGTACTGGCAGACTTTCTGCCAGTACTTAAGATGGCGGTAACAATTGTGGGGTGGGGGAGGGAAGAGAGCTGTTTGGGAGGGATCAGGGGGTGGGATGTGTCAGGTGGAAGGCTGATCTCTAAAATTAACCCTGCAAGCTCCCTACAAGCTACCTAATTTAACCCCTTCACTGCTGGGCCTAATTCACGTGTGGTGCGCAGCAGCATTTAGCGGCCTTCTAATTACCAAAAAGCAACACCAAAGCCATATAAGTCTGCTATTTCTGAACAAAGGGGATCCCAGAGAAGCTTTTACAACAATTTCTGCCATAATAGCACAAGCTGTTTGTAAATAATTTCAGTGAGAAACCTAAAATTGTGAAAAATGTAAAGTTTTGTTTTTTATTTGCTCGCATTTGGCGGTGAAATGGTGGCATAAAATATACCAAAATGGGCCTAGATCAATACTTGGGGTTGTCTACTACACTACACTAAAGCTAAAATTAACCCTACAAGCTCCCTACAAGCTCCCTAATTAACCCCTTCACTCCTGGGCATAAAACATGTGTGGTGCGCAGCGGCATTTAGCGGCCTTCTAATTACCAAAAAGCAACCACAAAGCCATATAAGTCTGTTATTTCTGAAAAAGGGGATCTCAGAGAAGCATTTACAACCATTTGTGCCATAATTGCAGAAGCTGTTTGTAAATAATTTCAGTGGGAAACCTAAAGTTTGTGACAAAATTTGTGAAAAAGTGAACTTTTTTTTTTTTATCGCATTTGGCAGTGAAATGGTGGCATGAAATATACCAAAATGGGCCTAGATCAATACTTTGGGATGTCTTCTAAAACAAAATATATACATGTCAAGGGATATTCAGGTATTCCTGACAGATATCAGGGTTCCAAAGTGACTAGCGCTCATTTTGAAAAAAAGTGGTTTGGAAATAGCAAAGTGCTACTTGTATTTATTGCCCCATAAATTGCAAAAAAAGCAAAGAACATGTAAACATTGGGTATTTCTAAACTCAGGACAAAATTTATAAACTATTTAGCATGGGTGTTTTTTGGTGATTGTAGATGTGTAACAGATTTTGGGGGTCAAAGTTAGAAAAAGTGTGTTTTTTTCCATTTTTTCCTCATATTTTATCATTTTTTTTTTAGTAAATTATAAGATATGATGAAAATAATGGTATCTTTAGAAAGTCCATTTAATGACGAGAAAAACGGTATATAATATGTGTGGGTACAGTAAACGAGTAAGAGGAAAATTACAGCTAAACGCAAACACTGCAGAAATGTAAAAATAGCCATTGTCATTAAGGGTAAGAAAATTGAAAAATGGTCCGGTCATTAAGGGGTTAAAGGGACACTAAACCCAAAATGTTTCTTTCATGAATGAATCAGGTAGAGAATACAATTAAAAGCAATATTCCAATTTACTTCTATTATCTAATTTGCTTCATTCTTTAGGTATCCTTTGTTGAAGAAATAGCAATGCACATGGGTGAGCCAATCACACGAGGCATCTGTGTGTAGACACCAATCAGCAGCTACTGAGCCTATCTAGATATTCTCTTGACATCCTATGTTGAAAAGCATGAAGCAAATTAGATAATAGAAGTAAATTAGAAAGTTGTTTAAAATTATATGCTCTTTCTAAATCATAAAATGAAAAAATGTGGGTCGTATGATCCTTTAAGCTGCTTTTCTTATATTTGATCAGATATTGGCTGTAATGTTTGCTCTAAAACCTCAATAAAAAAAATAAAAAAATTGAAATAATAAAAAAAAATGAATGCATAAGTCATGCTGGATATGAGGTTTAAGGGATATGAAACCCCAAAAAATTATTTTGTGATTCAGATAGAGCATACAATTAAAAAAAAAAGTGTCCAATTGAATTCTATTATCAAATTTGCTTTGTTCCTATGGTACTATTTGTTGAAGAGATAGATAGGTAGGTGTCTGAAGCAATACATGGTAGGAAATAGTGCAAATGGATAGCATTCTTGCAAAACTGCTGTCATACAGAGCTCCAGACATGCACACACTTCTGAGCTCATGTTCCTGCTTTTCCACAAAAGATACCAAGAAAACAAAGCCCTTTTAATAATAGAAGTAAACTAGAAAGTTTGTTAAAATGTGCATGCTCTGTCTGAGTGAAAGAACATAAATAAGAATATTATTTCCAGTCATATAATTTACTTTCGGTCATTTGAGATCAATTTAATTTTTTACCTCTATAGACTGGTTGCAGCCAATGTATTAGGTGCTAGCTATGATATTTTTCTACATACCTACAATCTTGAGATATAAACCATGCAACTACATTCATGATTTGCTGATATATATATATATATATATATATATATATATATATATATATATATATATATATATATATATACTGTATATATATATGTGTGTGTATATCATCATTTCCAGACATTTTATATATACATTCTATCAAAACATGGTTATTTAATTGTTTAATTCTGACAAATCCCTTTATTTTATGTTTAATTTTATTTAATTTTTGGAGCAGAAATTATTTGTTTACTAAATAAATATTAGCATTATTTACTGGATAGTATAATAAAACATATTGTCAATGGGTATGGAAGGTGTCACTAGCCTTTATAAAACAAATTGAGAATTCCAGAGATGGTGGTAGACATCAATCAAAAAAATAATTAAACTGCCTGAGGGATCTCTAAAAATATATATATAGTTAGCAGATATTTTCCTTGTATTGCATATTGACCTTCAAAAGGGGAGATTTCTCCTGCAAGATAACCAATAGCTTAAAAGGATAGTTTAGTCAAAATTAGACTTTTATGATACAGAGAGGGCATGCAATTTTAAACCACTTTTTGATTTACTTTTATCATTTGCTTTGCTCTTTTGGTATTCTTTGTTGAAAGCTAAACCTAGGTAGGCTCATATGCTAATTTCTAAGCCCTTGAAGGCTGCCTCTTATCTCAGTGCATTTTGTAAACATTTTCACAATTAGACAGCCCTAGTTCATGTGTGCCATATAGATAACATTGTGCTCACTCCCATGGAGTTATTTATGAAACAGCACTGATTGGCTAAAATGCATGTCTGTCAAAAGAACTAATATAAGAAGCAGTCTGCAGAGACTTAGAGGTAGATTTATTAATGGTCGAGGGGACATGATTCGCTGTAGAGAATCATGTCCTCTCGACCTTGCTAAGTTTAACATTGCACAAGCATTTCTGGTGAAATGCTTGTGCAATGCCGTCCCCTGCTCACTGGCGGACAATCAGCCGCTAGCAGGGGCCGTCAATCATTCCAATCGTATTGGATCAGGATGATTTCAGCCCACCACCTAATAGGTGGCAGAGAAGTTAAGGAGCAGCGGTCTTACGACTGCTGCTTCCTAACTTCCTTTTCAGGCGGACCTGAGACAATGGTGCTTCGATGCAGCATCCGCTGCTTAATAAATCGACCCCTTAGATACAAGGTAATCACTTAGGTAAAAAGTGTATTAATATAACTGTGTTGGTTATGAAAAACTGGGGCATGGGCAATAAAGGGATTATCTATCTTTTTAAACAATAAACATTTCCAAGTAGACTGTCCCTTTAATCAAAAGATCTAAACTTTGAATAAAGAACAGGTGGTAATCTAGCTGGCAAATTCAGAGGACAAGGCTAGTGAACCTATGGCACAAGTTCCCAACTTGGCACTTAAAATGTATTTTGCTGTCATTCCTCCTCTGTGCTACCACCATACTGCTTGGTTTTGTTGTACACAATTGTAGTAAAGGGGCAGTAAACACATTCTAATTGCAACATGTTCCTGCTGTGTTACAACGTATCAGCAGCGTATGAACGTTATTAGAATAGTTTGACACCGTTTTTGCTGTAGTTGTTTTTTAATTGTCAAATTCCACCAACAACTTTCATTATTTGGAGGAACTGATCCAGACGAGTTTGGGGAAGACTGGGTTTGCCACTATTATTGTGTTAACAAAATCTTCATTAATTGTTTAGAAGATTATTGCCAATTTGGGCAGAAACTCTCTTCACCCATGGCCTAGGACCTAACACATATATACTTTCCATATCAAACCTTTTTGTTTACATGTTTTTTTTAACCATATCTTAAGTTCAGAAATGTTTAGTAGGGGTGGGGATACAATAAGCAAACTCCGCTATTTCAAATAATAAAATAAAGGTGAAGAATTTAATACACTCCAGCAGGTACAATGGATAATTGTGATCACAATAAAAAGAAGACAATACAATGTCCCCTTAAGCTAGAGGTATGCAGATTGTGGTATAGTAAGGTCCATACCTTACTATGCCACAATCTGCATACCTCTAGCTTAAAGGGACATTGTATTGTCTTCTTTTTATTGTGATCACAATTATCCATTGTACCTGCTGGAGTGTTTTAAATTCTTCACCTTTATTTTATTATTTGAAATAGCTGAGTTTGCTTATTGTATCCCCACCCATACTGAACATTTCTGAACTTAAGATATGGTTAAAAAACCATGTAAACAAAAAGGTATTATATGGAAAGTAAGTATTATAGCGGAAGCTATATTGCTGTGGCTAGCGCTAAGGTTTCATATAGTTTAAAGCTGTAATATTTAATTTTCCAAATTTTCCAGCTTAGAACAAAGTCCACTATGCATAAACACATTCAATAAATAAATGTGTAAGTAAGTAAATAAATAAATATATAAATCAGTCCAAGTTTAAAAGGGATTGTTTCCCTGCTGTTTGGTTGACCTGTGTATTAGTGTATCTCATACACCTATAATCTTAAATTTTAGGTATAAAGTCAAAGCAAGGATAGGACTTCTAGTGTACAGGAAAATATTCACAGAAATAGCTTCAAGGAATCAGAAATGCATGGATCCCACTTTAAGGGACTTGAAAGTGATGCAGCATAGCTGTAAAAAGCTGTCCCTATGTAATCCCTATGTAAAAAAGAAAGAGATTTTACCTCAAAATGTCCTAAGTATTCACACCCCATTGTAAAGGACTTTAAAATATAGGTGTTTAACAACTTTGGGCCAGTTTACCAGTGAAGCGGAAATGTTTGAGTGCGAGCGATATCAGGTTTTTAAGTTTGTTTGCTTTCAGATCAGATTAAATTGCGCTCATATTACAAGTTTAAAGTAAACGTGATCGTTTGAGCACAATTGATGTTAACGCTCGTCGAGTTATCGTGTCCTCAGAGCTGTGGTTAACTGTTTCGCGAAACAAAAAAGTGTCACAAAACACATCAAAAAATATCATTCGCCTGAGGAGTGGCGCCTCTGTAATCCTCTGAAACACTGGTGACAGTTGGACTGAGTATTTTTTTATCATTTTCTTCTTAATAACACTATCTAATAAAAAAATTTTTTATTTAAATATTGCACAAAAATGTTATAAGGGTTCAAAGATATGAGGTTTCAGCCAAAGAGATTTAACATAGATATATATATATATATATATATATATATATATATATATATATATATATATATATATATATATATATATATATATATATATATATATATATATTTATATGTGTATTTATGTATTTACAGACATATATACACATTTAAACACATTAATACATATGTACACATATATAGACATATATTTATATAAGTGTATTGGAGCCCTTTGCAGTCAAGTAGATGAAAACATGTAAAAGCATATGTATGCTATATTCATATTTAATAAAGTGTTATAGTGTGTATTTACTGTAAATATTTTGAATTACAATGTTTGCACAAAGGGGAATATGCTTAAGGGATTAAATGCCTATCAGTTGTTACCAGCAGAGAGGCTTACATAACTTAACACATATAACTTAACACTTTATTTAAAACTTAACCTAATAAATAACGACACAGAAACTGGTTATGGGTAAACTATTTGACCGTCACAGGACAAAATATTTATTTAACTGAACGCATCAGAAAAAACTGCACAACAGGCAAGATGGCGGCAAGCACTTATCCTAAAACATAAACCAGCACTGCAGGAGGTAAGCGGCCCAAAACGGAATCTGCAGCAGAGAGGCTCTCTGCTCAAGGAAACGCTACTGAGGGGTGTCGAGCTCTTGTGACCCACCCGCAAGGGGAAGGAGGGGCACCCCACGTGCACTTGGGGACGTCCGCCCCTCCCACTTTTAGACTGGTCATCGCTCACCCCTTTTCGCCATTCCCTACGCAACAGGGCCGCTACCTCCCGCCGTGAGGGTGTCAGAGAAGGTCTCTGTATCCCAGCCGCTCGAACTGGGAAATCCAGAGAGGAAAGCTAGAACTATCCTGCTATGGACTTCGAAGGCTAGCCTGACTAGGCATGCCCAGGTCCTGTAAATTAACTAGCTAGAGGAGCCATCTTGCCAAAACAAGGGAGGGAGGGCGGGAAAAACGTCTCTGCTCAGGATCCAGGAAGAAGAGGGCCAGTGAGCTGTGTTGCACACTTTTAAGGTAAGAAGGGGAGCTCCTCCCTACACTAGCAACATTGTTGCAACTAACCCCACACTGCCTCTTCTCCTATCTCACTCCTTTCAGCATTAACCCTTAGCTTGTTTCAGTCCCATGCTGGTCCCTCCACTGTCTTAAGGGATTAAATGCCTATCAGTTGTTACCAGCAGAGAGGCTTACATAACTTAACACATATAACTTAACACTTTATTTAAAACTTAACCTAATAAATAACGACACAGAAACTGGTTATGGGTAAACTATTTGACCGTCACAGGACAAAATATTTATTTAACTGAACGCATCAGAAAAAACTGCACAACAGGCAAGATGGCGGCAAGCACTTATCCTAAAACATAACCCAGCACTGCAGGAGGTAAGCGGCCCAAAACGGAATCTGCAGCAGAGAGGCTCTCTGCTCAAGGAAACGCTACTGAGGGGTGTCGAGCTCTTGTGACCCACCCGCAAGGGGAAGGAGGGGCACCCCACGTGCAGTTGGGGACGTCCGCCCCTCCCACTTTTAGACTGGTCATCGCTCACTCCTTTTCGCCATTGCCTACGCAACAGGGCCGCTACCTCCCGCCACAAGATAGCATAACATAATGCTACCCTTGCCGCCACCCTAACAACCACAACCTGCTTACAGGCGGGTTCCTATAGAATTTTTAATATCCTCAATAAAGATATCTAGGGCTACATTCTGCAGGAAACCTTCTATAGAAATGCTGCTTGTCGGACATAATGGAGTCGTGTTTAACCACGAAACCTCCCACTTCCGTGACGGTCCTACCAATCGAGGCATTGATCTTTTTCCTCACTCGATAGGCTGCGCTATGACTGACCATGTGCCGCCATTCCAGTCTGGGAATAATATTAGACCACCCGATTACAACGTTCGGGATTCTGATCTTAATCCATGCAATCCCGGCCTGCATGATTTTGGTCAATTCCAACACTGGAATGGCGCCCAGATCGTTACCGCCCAGGTGAATAATCAATATGTGGGGCTTACCCCAGCGAACCAGGGCCTCGGAAATAAGGGGGGCTAACCTAGGCTAACACATGCCCCTCTCCCCTAACCATCTAATCGATGCTTTATTTGCAGGGAAACCCAGTGATTGACCCCCGGGGAGGGATAAACAGCGGATGCATGCCCAATGGACATACGAGTGCCCGACAATCCACACTCTCCTGGCTCCCTGGGAGGTTCCTGCAATGACAAACAGT
Organism: Bombina bombina; assembly: GCF_027579735.1. Classification (NCBI taxonomy): domain Eukaryota; kingdom Metazoa; phylum Chordata; class Amphibia; order Anura; family Bombinatoridae; genus Bombina; species Bombina bombina. The sequence continues at coordinate 764,159,888 of NC_069502.1, read as the reverse complement.
GTAAACAACACAGAAATTGAAGGGAAACATTAAACGACTGGCCGAACATAACCCCGGTATCTATTGGACCGCCATCTACCCACATGTCGTATGGCATCTGCAGAGGAACCTGTCATCGCCGCATTAGTCGCAGCCCCTGTACAGAAAGAATGGGAGGCAATCCTGGTTCCGTCTAAACCGGCAGCTGCCACTGCCTTTGCTAAAACTTTGCGAAACTGGTAGATGGACAATGCATAACCATTAGCATGTATTAATAAGGACCCCGGGTTGCCTGGTCTCAATTCCCAAAAGTGGGAAAGGGCTAATACCGGGCAGCACGATCCCGATGTTTTGGGCATAGAAATCCACACCCCTTTTCCCTGCTGATCAGTCTTTGACCGTGGTAGATATAACAACAGGGAATCTGTTGCAAACCGTAAATGTTCAGCCAACAGGCCCCTGTCAACTTGTGTCTTGGAGGGGGATACTAATTCGCCAACCCTAAGGGCTGCAGAATAAGCCAGGACAAAGGCTGCACGAAATAGGGAAAACTCGTATTGCGTAGCGCAAACCTGCCCTAAAGCCTCCACCAGCCGCTCAAGCTGAGCGAGGGTAATGGGCTCCCTAGGGTCTTTATGCTGGGGCTGCGATCTTCCCCACCCTTTAACTACCTGCTGCACAAAGAAAGCGCTAGTCGGGTCGGGCATGACCATGGTGCGAAAGAAAAATGACAATGCCGCAAGCTGCGAGTGAATACCTCCATGCCGAACCCCTGCCTGCCTGAGACTCACCAGCCAATCACACAGTGTAGCTTGAGATGCCTCCACAGCTTCCAAATCCTGATGATGACAGAATCTTTCCCATTCGTCCCACAAGCTCGTGTATGAGCGCCAAGTAGACGGGGCTAGTGAAGCCCGCACTAAAGGGAGCAGGGATATCCATGACGTAGAAGCTGCCAAAGAAAACCGGGACAGGGTAAACCTTCTGGAGCAGCATGAGGAGCAAGACGTCTAAAAGTCGCCCAATCGAATCTCGATAGAGCATCCGCAAGCACATTATTAACACCGGGGACATGCTGAGCTTGAAATTGAATATTAAGCTCCAAACTCCAAACGTAACACCAAGCGTCTGAGTAAACAAACTACCGCAGCCGAAGTTGCTGATAGGTTGTTAACTGCGTGGACAACACTAAGGTTGTCCGTCCAGAAAATTACCGCTTGATTTTCAAAGCATGTTCCCCATAACTCAACTGCTAGCACTATCGGGAACAGTTCTAACAATGTGAGGTTTCGCGTCAGACCCTTTTCATTCCAGTCTGAAGGCCAGGGGCCTGCGGACCATTGCCCCTGAAAATAGGCCCCATATCCTTTAGACACCGCTGCGTCTGTAAACAAATGCAACGATTGGCTAGAAGTGGGGGAGAGCGCCAAAGACAGATGCCATTAAAATTCCTTAAGAAGTCTTCCCAGACTTGCAAATCAGCTTTCATGTCTTCAGTGACTCTAATTCTTTTCGACGGTGCGGGAGACCATTTTAACTTATTTTCCAACCTTCTGTTAAAAACCCTCCCCATAGGGATTACTCTGCCTGCAAAATTAAGGAGGACCAGCAAGGATTGGAGTTGGCGAAGTGAAACATCACGACTGGTTAAAGTCGATTGCACCGTAAGTAACATGGCTTGAACCTTGTCAGGAGGTAACCTACACAGCTGCTTCTCTGTGTCAATTTGGATACCTAGGAATGTGAGGCAAGTGCATGGACCCTCAGACTTGTCTTCCGCCAGAGGAACCCCAAATTGTGACATGAGATCTCTCATGGACTGCATCAGCAACTGGCAATCCCGCAAATCCTTTCTACCTACAAGGAGAAAGTCATCTAGGTAATTTGCTATGAAATCTCCACCCACCCGCTGGCTGACTGCCCAATGGAGAAACGTACTAAATGTCTCAAAAAGGGCACAGGAAAGGGCACAGCCCATCGGAAGGCAACGGTCTACATAGTAGCCACCCTCAAATTGAATTCCCATGAGAGGGAAGGCTGCTGGGTTCAGCGGCAGCAAACGGAAGGCAGCCTCAATATCAAGTTTTGCCAGTAGGGCCCCTCTCTCCGCCGACCGAACCAGCTGTAAGGCACTGTCAAACGATTGATACTTCACTGAGCTCATATCTGGGTCAATGGCATCGTTAACAGAAGTGCCCCTGGGGTGAGATAGATGTTGAATTAGTCGAAATTTACCCGCCTCCTTCTTTGGCACAACCCCTAAAGGGGAAATCACCAAACCTTGAAGGGGGATGGAAGGAAAAGGGTCTACTATCCTTCCCAACTGAATTTCTTTGTTCAATTTTGATCTAACAACGTGCAGAAACTGATAAGCTGATTTTAAGTTTCTAGCACAAGGAGCCCCTTGTGGACTTCGCATTAAAGGGATATGAAACCCGTACAAAAACCCGTCACGTAACAATATGGCGGCGTGACGGTCTGGGTAAATTCGTAGCCAGGGCTTAAGGGCGTGAACCCTCACCGGGGTTGGGGCCCTTTGAAACAGTCGCAAATCTGTTGGTGCCTCTATTGGCTTGGAAATCTTTTCTTTTGGAACATTCAATGCCGGGGTGAGAACCCCCGCAGAACTTACATGCGTGACGAAAGTTGCAGGAGCTACCTTTATCACACTTCCCATCCTGGTACGCCCAACAGGCACCACCCTTTCGCTTACTTTTCGGTGAACGAAAGGACTGGTTCGCGACCCCCGTGGATGAGGAGGAGGGAGGATGAGAGCCTAGGCGTTGCCAAAGGTGGGTATCAGTGGTGTCAAACGTGAACACCGGATTCCCTGCCATCTTTTGCCTAAACTCAGAGTCATAATCCCTCCATGCAGTATCTCCATACCTCCTTTGTATCCAGTGTATGTTATCAGTGTATTTCAAGATCGCATGACACTGGCTGGGGTACTTTTCTAAATAGCATGAAGAGTACACTCTGAAACAAATGAGCCATTCATCAAAAGTTTCCGGGCGCTTGAACCGTTTAGGACCAGTGCCATCCATACTCTTCTCTTTTTGTCTATAAGCTTCTGCTGAAAGCTCAAAAACATTAACGTATCTCCCTTGCTGGATTTTTTTAACCGTCTTAGGTTTTAAATGTCCATGCAAGGAAGGGGTATAAGAGGGCAAAGAGTCACCGTGTAACGCGACCTTGCGCTCTGAGCTAGGGCTAGGTAAAGGGCGCTCAATTAACTGTGCTGATTTGTCATGGGGATGCTCTGTCAAAGCTAGTTGCTGCTGCTGCTGCTGACCTGATCTTCTAAAATTACCCCCTTGAAATTCCTGCCACATCTTTTTTACCATTGAGAACATACGTTTTTGGCCCTTAGTGTGCAGCCCCAATTAATTGTCACTGTCAGATCCTGACTCAGTTAGTGATAAGTCATCTATGTCAGGTCGGTCGTGTATAAATGCCCCAGTCTTACCCTCTGCAGAGGATGCCGCTGCTTGAGCTGTAGAAACCGGCGGGGCGTCTCTCCTTGTGTCGGGAACTGCTGGCTGCTGAGCAGATGCAGGTGGCGCGAGATCATGCTGTGCTCCCGCTGAATTAGCTGCCTGGGAAGTAATGATGGCTGTACCAGATGTTGAAGGCAAAACAGGCTCCGTTTGAGCTGTATCCTGCAAAATAGACAAAATTTGGCGAGCACAACGAACACCAGCATTGGAAGGATTAACAGTTTCAATCCCCAGAAACTGATTTCCCAATTCACTGCCCCCCTGGACACCATGCAAATTAGTGAGCAAAAAAGAGGAAGGGACCTCTCAAAAGACTGCACATATAGCACTCTAAGCCTGGACTAGTAGTGGAGAAATTGGGAAAATTAAAATATAACTTTTATTTGGTATTTTTAAAATAAAACTCACAATTAAAAACAACCAAAGAATTGAAAGCCCATTCCTGAATTATCAGTAAGCCTTTGATATGTCCACAGTAATATAAGGAATTTATATAGGTGAGGAGCTATATCTATGACCACTATTAGACAAATTGATAATAGGTAGTGAGGATCAATATTGCAATATTATTCACAAGGTATGTTGTGATTATATATTTTCAAAGCATATAGATAGAACGTGACACCTTATAAGTGTTTATATGCACTTTTATGGTTGTGTGGTATCACTTTATTTGTGCTTGTACCAACATGTTCATGTTATACTAGAGTTGAAATAATAAATTTCAAAGCATTCAAAAAGCACACAACAGATTTCAAAGCATTCAAATAGCACACAACCTCTTGTGAGTGTATTTGTATATATTATTTGTGACTGTGTGACATCACATTATTTATGCACATAGTATCATGTTCATGTAATATTTAAGTTAATACTGGATGATGTAACTTTAAGAGCATGCAAATTGCATGTAACTCCTTATGAAAACTTTCCTATGGTTTTGGTAACTGTGTGATATCACTTTAATATCACTTTCATATTATCCTTGATATCATATTAAGTGAGGCAATAAAAAAACGTTCAGCACCAACTGTATGATTTTATGGTAAGTGTATGGTAACGTGTTTTTATTTTTTATTTTTTTTATTTTAAAAGTTATATTTTAATTTTCCCAATTTCTCCACTACTAGTCCAGGCTTAGAGTGCTATATGTGCAGTCTTTTGAGAGGTCCCTTCCTCTTTTTTGCTCAGTAGATTACATACTGCACAGCACCAACTTTTCTGCTATAATAAGAATATAGACAAGAACAAGTGTTTTTGTCAGCTAATACTAATATAGAAAAGGTCGCCGTTGTGGTGCCACTGTATTTGTGTTGTGTTAACCATGCAAATTAAGCCTGCTCCTAACTGTATTCCCAATGGGAACAGACAAAGGAGAATTGAACCCACTCAGCCCAGTAGTCACATTAGCCCCAGGCACACTAGTTAAGGCATTCACATTATCATGAGCATTCACACTGGCAATGAAAGTGTTAACTGTAGCAGAAGATCTTTCATTCGCAACCTGCACATTCACTCCCGCTTGAACTGCCCTACCACTTGCATGCAAATCACGCACACCTGTGGCATGCACTGGGTTAATAGTGTTTCCCCTCATAGCATTGTCAGTTAACCCTTGAAGTGCAGCATCGCTATTTAAGGCATTCACATTATCATGAGCATTCACACTGGCAATGAAAGTGTTAACTGTAGCAGAAGATCTTTCATTCGCAACCCGCGCATTCACTCCCGCTTGAACTGCCCTACCACTTGCATGCAAATCACGCACACCTGTGGCATGCACTGGGTTAATAGTGTTTCCCCTCATAGCATTGTCAGTTAACCCTTGAAGCGCAGCATCGCTGCTGTGAGCCTCACCCCTGTCGCGGGGATAAACTTGATCTGTACCCTTATATAACTGGGTATGTGTCACACGGCTATCCCTAACCAAACCTCTGTTTCTCATATTGGAGCGGCTGGCCCCTCTCATTCCCCTCACTATGTTAGTTCCGGCACCTCTCCTATGCCCTGGGAAACCTCTTACGGCCCCGCTCCCACGTGACACAGAAGCAAAATTAACCCTTCTTTGCGCATTTTTTCTCCGTGTACTACCCCTCATGGAGACTGGCAATCGTTCCCCTACCGGTGTCCTCTCATGGTACTCACCTCCGGTGTAAATGAGAGGACCCGGTCGATTGCCTCCATCTCCGCGTGTGTCCGGGCGTGTATGAGCGGAAATTACGTCACGGGAAGGGGCGGGGCTTATCACTTCCGGATTCGCCGACGCAGCAGCCGCATGGATGGGAGCAACAGGAGGAGTCATGGCCGACGCAAGGGGCGCGAGCAAGGACGCCATCGCCGACGGGGGAAGCGCCGCAAAGAGGGAGGAGACAGAAGAATCAGGTAAGTTACCCGGCAATGCCCAAGAAGGCCCCCCACAACCGCCGCCATATTGTAGGATCCACCCACCGCCGCCATATTGTGGCCTATAGGTAGGCTATGTTGAACCGCCGCCATGTTGGAGCCCACACCTAGCGCCGCCATATTGGGGCCTACAGCTAGGCCTTGCTGGGGGTTAACACTTGTAGCGGTAGTGGTGGACTGAACATGGGGGCCAATGTCGTCGTGACCATGGATCACACAGGGGGAAGGGGGGACAGCAGAGGCGGTCGGGTCACGAAGTATACGTGGGGAAGGGGAATGAACTACAGCAGAACCTCTACCCGGAGTATAAGGCCTTCTCCTAACTAATGGGGTTGACATGCCTGGCCTGTCAGTAAACAGCTCAGGCGATTCCACCCTCTGTGCCAACACCTGTTCTCCCTGCTCTACCCCTGCCCCATCACCTTCTGCACCTAAGGCCTCTATGCTAGGGGCCCTGACCAGTGCCTCAGTGGCATAGGCCGATCCGGTGCAGCTAAAATCATGAACTTCAGCAACTGTAGTAACTGATGTGTGTAAATTACTAGGTGCTGTATCAACTAAGCTAGTAATTTGTGTTTCAGGAACAAAATCATCTAAATTCTCCCCATTATCCATGTCACTTATCTGCTTTTCCTTTCCAGGTCTTGCAAAAGTCAGTGCATGGAATCTTTGAGGAGGGAGTCTGGTTCTTCTAGGACGCTGCATAAGGAAGTTTTGAATCACAGCAAGTACTCCAAAAACGTCTCTGCTCAGGATCCAGGAAGAAGAGGGCCAGTGAGCTGTGTTGCACACTTTTAAGGTAAGAAGGGGAGCTCCTCCCTACACTAGCAACATTGTTGCAACTAACCCCACACTGCCTCTTTTCCTATCTCACTCCTTTCAGCATTAACCCTTAGCTTGTTTCAGTCCCATGCTGGTCCCTCCACTGTCTTTTTGAGAGTAACTTTTTTACTTTCAACTCATAATACGAGCACAACCCGGCGTGCCAAAAAGTTTACTATTAGCGATCTAGCAAAAGCGCTAAATAGTGCTTAACTCGTAATCAGGCCCATTGTCAGAACACTCACATTTATGATATATATAGTTTGCAAATAACTGCTGGCTAAATACAGCTTCTGGAGCCATAAGAGTTTGTGCAGGTACAAATGTTATTGCAGTACTCTTACCCAAATGGAAAATGATACTGATCAAAATGGGCCAGTAATGCATGCCAACAAGTTAAACCTTATGCGTTTCGAAGTTTAAAGTGTAACATAGTAGATGAGGTTGAGAAAAGACAGAAGTCCATAGAGTTTAACCTATACAAATCCTTATATATTTACAAAAAGCTCCAGTTGATCTTAAATTAATTCCATTAAAAAGGTGACCAATTTAACACAAACAATCATATCCCTGAATTCTGTTTCTAGCCAGAAATGTATCCAAACCATTTTTAAATGTATCTAAGGTATTGGCATTTACTACCTCTTCAGGTAATTCCACAATTTTATTGCTCTTACGGTGAAGAAACATTTACGTTGCCGGTGTACATCTTCATTAGATGTAATAAGCGTATATCGCATTCCCGGATTCTTATTTAAAAGTTCTGCCTGTGGGCGTTCATTTTCCAGAGCTCTTTGTTCTGACCTGGTCATATGACTCATCGGTGGCCATTCCGATGGTGGCTTTTATGCCATATTTTTAGATTTAACCATGTGTTGTGATAGGGTATAGTTGGGTCCACATGATTTATTAGTAGCCTATCATTCCTGAGTTTGTAGTTTCTATTACAGCCACCTCTTAAAGAAAGAGAAAATATTTTTACATTTTGGGCTAGATTACAAGTGAGGCACAAACGGTTTTGCGCAAGCAATATCACCTTTCGCAAGCCTTTTTCATTGCGCTGATATTACAAGTTGAGCGAAATCCTTACCACGATCTCAGAGCTGTGGTTAACAATTTTTCACCTTTGACTTCTATGGGGAATGTGAAAACGCAACGTTGTTTGTGCAATCTCGGGTAGTTTTTTTCTACTTGGGGGAATACATGAACGCGCACGGAAAAACTTAAGTTTCGATTTTTCGCACTATTCGGGTTATCACTAGGGCAAAATACCTTTTTTTAACTTGTAATATGAACGCAACCCAACTTGCGCAAAAAGTTTAACTCTAGAGGAGTTTTCGCAATCGCAGGGGGAAAAATACAGCACCACTTGTAATCTAGCCCTTTGTATCTACCATAGTTATGAGTGGAAGTTCTGAAACTTAGTTCTGTATATCCCAGACATATCCATTAAACTTAGGACATTAGGGAACTGTGCATCCCTTTGGGGAACAAAAAGGTTTAGCTACAATAATGCTCCCTGTAGAGGGTCTGTAAAAGAGAGGTACTGAAATGTTCCTTTTCCATTGTTCTCCATAAGGGGCTGAATCTATAAATTTGTCAGTCTAGACTTGGTTTTCCCTGCTGACACTCACAGGTGCAGCCCTCATGAAATTCTCTCTTTTACATAAATGTTTGCAGGCCCGGACTGGCCATAGGGCATACCGGGCAAATGCCCGGTTGGCCACATGTTTATTAAGTTTGTATATACTTTTATTATGTATGGCTTTGCAATGCAATTTACATTACACATTCCCCATCCTGATTCTGAATCCTGATTGGCTGATCCAATACAATTATCCATTCTATCTATATTCTGCAGTGTTTCTTGATCGATGACTCCATCTCGATCTGGTTCAGGCCAGGCCGCTAGCCAATCATAATCCCCAATCGGCCGCACAGGCGCACTGTTTCCAGTGGGCGGGGGTGAATGAGTCATCATCATGACTACTACTGAGGGCGGATGAGCAGCAGTGAGCACGACACGCCCTCCCGCCCGCCACACGGCTACACTACACTGATGCAGGCATGCCGCGTGCCATGTCCACACACACACACAAAGAGTACTGACAATAATCTGCACTGACTGTAGATGGCTAGCTAACATTTGCATGTTTGTCTTCTTTATGACCCTGCTGCACCCAAACTTGAGCAACTGTGTGCATAGCTTTTATTTTTATTTTTAAAAGAACAAGGAGCAGGATGTCAAAGTGCGTAATTGATCCTAAATATTAGCATTTACATCTAAATTTTGTTTAAATAAATTAAGGGAATATGAAACCCAAACTGTTTTCTTATGTGATTCAGATAGTGCATACAATTTTTAAAAAGGTTTCCAATTGACTTCTATTATCACATTTGATTGGTGTCTATGGTATTCTTTGTTGAAGAGATACCTAAGTAGGGTTCTGGAGCACTACATGGCAGGAAAAAACATACCTGTGTGAGTTTTATATGCCACTGTTAAAACATATGATAATGATCAAAGCCAGACATAAAACAGAGTATTGCTTTAGGTGGAATGATGTATTTTCAAAGAAAACAAATTTATATATATATGTGTGTGTGTGTGTGTGTCTGTGTGTGTATGTGTTTGTATATATACAGTATATATATATGTGTATGTGTTTATATATATGTGTATATGTTTGTATATATACAGTATATATATGTGTATGTGTTTGTATATATACAGTATATATATATGTGTATATGTGTATGTGTTTGTATATATACAGTATATATATATGTGTATGTGTTTATATATATGTGTATATGTTTGTATATATACAGTATATATATGTGTATGTGTTTGTATATATACAGTATATATATATATATATGTGTATATGTGTATGTGTTTGTATATATACAGTATATATATATGTGTATGTGTTTATATATATGTGTATATGTTTGTATATATACAGTATATATATATGTGTATGTGTTTGTATATATACAGTATATATATATATATATGTGTATATGTGTATGTGTTTGTATATATACAGTATATATATGTGTGTATATGTGTTTGTATATATACAGTATATATATGTGTATATGTGTATGTGTTAGTATATATACAGTATATATATATATATATATATATATGTGTGTGTGTGTGTGTTTGTATATATACAGTATATATATGTGTATATGTGTATGTGTTTGTATATATACAATATATATATATATATATATATATATATATATATATATATACAGTATGTATATATATGTGTTTATATCTATATATATATATATATATATGTGTGTGTGTGTGTGTGTGTTTGTATATATATATATGTGTGTATGTATGTATGTATATGTGTGTATGTATATATATATATATATATATATATATATATATGTATATATGTATATATATATATATGTATATATATATATATATCACTATAAATATGCACTCATTGGATTTAAACCACAACACTCTTTATTATGTAGTGAAGTGTCGGGGCATTCACCCCTTCCTCAGACCATTCAAAAGTGATACAAACAGTGTTTAAATGCATAACGAGCCCCTCCTCCCACAGGATCTAGCCAATCAGCTAGAAATATAACAAATCATTTCATGTGTATATAATCATAACAATTATATAACAAACAATGACATCAAAAGAGCATATGTCTAATATTCCATACAAATAAATAAAGTCATCTGACCAAACTGTGGATATGTGTGATGTATATAAGTGCATAACAGTAATATGGACCCATATATATATATATATATATATATATATATATATATATATATATACGCACAAAATATATACCAGGGTGGGCTGCTCTGGCATAAAATGCCCGGGCCTATTTTTGGTTCCAGCCTGGCCCTGATTGTTTGCAAAGGAGGACAAAGTACAGAGGAAGATTCCAATGTATGTTTAAACTTTAACATTACCTTTAATACAAATTAAATTATGCTGTCTTCAATGAACTGTACCTTAAAATTGTGGTTCATTTTGTATGCATAGGTTTTCAGTTCAGAGTAAATAGTTTTTTGAGTGTTTTGATTAAAGCTCACCACCTTTTAAGTTGCGAGACAAAGCAGTGAGATCTGTAGGGTGGAAATGTTTCCAGAATTACACAGGGATTTGAGAGACGTCATACATTTTACGAAAAGATAACCATTGCGCTTTATATTTTGTACTTATAACTACAAATGTCTGGGGGGATTGCACATCCAGTGTACTTATTTGTGTGTAATTTACATACAAATTTTATGTTTTCTTGATAAAATACAATTTTTGGTGAACACTTTTTTTTTGATGCAACTTAACAATACATTTTTTACCTGTGTATTTTTGTGTGAATGGCTCAATTATTCGTTTTGTATGATTTTTAAATTACGATTTTCATTGTGCACTTTATTGCACTTTAGTAATGTTAGTAACTCCTTCCCACACGAAAAATGTAGTATATGCCCCTTAGCGAGACACCCTATTTTCAGGGTAAAAAAGTCTTTATATAATTCCACCAGGGAAATAGGACTGGTGAGCATTCTAATAGAAAATTGGGCCCTAAGTACTGGCCTTTGAGTAAACAGTAATAAAGAAGGAAAGGAGGACTTTGTGTAAATAATTAGACAGATAACAAAATAAGGTATTCTCTCCCTACAAGATCAGAACGCTAGCAGAAACAGCTATTTCATATACAAAAATACACACAAAAGAACAATTTTCCATACATTTTACACTCGGCAGCTTGTATAACAAATAATTGGAGACACATTAGGGAGAAACTAATTTTAGAGTGAACTGTTCAAGAATTCTGTGTTATCTTGTTTTTCAATTTTTTATAACATTTGATTGAGTAAACATTTAAAGGGACATGAAACAAATTAAATAGTAGAAGTAAATTGGAAAGTTGTTTAAAATTGTATTCTCTATCTGAATTATGAAAGAAAACATTGGGGTTTCATGTCCCTTTAAGTATATAATAATGATGAGACACACGTGTGTGTAAGAAATACAAACTTTGTGTATGAGAGAGAAATAAACTGTCTATACGCCCAAATTTCAAAAACTTTTCACCAAGTTTGTGTATCTCCTTCACATAAATAATATTATTATTAAACTCCCTTTAATGAGATACACGATTCCCAAGGTCAGAATTTGCTTTAAACAGTTCCTGAGGGGTCTTATAATACTGACAATGCATCTTATAGAATCTTGTCACAGTAGAGAGCTTTATAGAGTGGGCCCGTTGTGAGAAAAAGATGTGTATGATATTGTTACTGGGGCGGCAATGACTCAATCATTTATCCTACCGTCATTCATTGTATCCCATTTAACTTAAAAAGTGTGTGCAGCCAAATTAGCACGCATATTGCAAGTTGAAAGTAAAAAGTTGGTGGGCTAACTTCAGGAATTCAGATATCGTGATCGTGATAGCTCCATCTATGGGGAGCACTACAAGAAAGAAACCTAGCAGTTATCACCTATGTGCTAACTCGACAAAGTCGAAGGTGCATTAGGAATACTTAAAATTTCTATGTTGTTCATATAGAAGAAAATAGATATTTCTAAATATATCTGATTATTATTTTGAAAAATATATATTTATACTTATATATTTATATGAATATATACAGACATATATAGAAATATATATTTAAAAAAAAAATCCTAAGGAAGAATATAGGAATTTCAAATATTTTTATTAAAAACACGTGTAGAAATAGAATAAAAAGGATATTGCATGTTTAAAGGTATTTGCCTGGAAAAAGCTCACCAGTATGTGTGTGTGTGTGTGTGTGTGTGTGTGTATATGTATGTATATGTGTACACATGTATAGACATTTATACATACATAAATTTAGACATATATATATATATATATATATATATATATATATATATATATATATATATATACGTATTTAGACATACATATATTTTATATATATATATATATATATATATATATATACATAAACATTGGAGCCCTTTCCAGTCAAACACCTTGCCATATATCATATCCCTTGTAACCCTTTTTAAAAACTTTTTATCAATGTTTAATGAAATATTTTTTATTAAAACTTTTTTGTGAACTTTTTTTTAACCCTTACACTTTACTTCTGGTGTCAAGTCACGCTACACATTCTAGCTCAGTTTTGGTTTGCGCTAGAACAGGGGTCGCCTACCTTTTGGACCTCAGGGACCACTAAATTAACAATTTTGAATCCCGTGGACTGCTAACATGATTTTTTTTTATAAGGTACAAATCTCTATAATGTGTATTATAATATATATATATATATATATATATACACACATACACACATACTGTACATAACTAGTATAACCATAGTTAAGTTTACATTATGTATATATTTACACATTTTTAAGAATATTTTTTTGGAATTAACTAACTTAATGACAGAACTGAAAGAATACTTCCAAATGACAGATGAAGGGTGAGTGCCAACTTTTGAGCTGGAAACAGAGTGGCGGAAAGTGGGAAAAAAGAATTATGTTTAAAATGACCACAAGACTTCCAAGTTACCTCCCCAGTTAGGAATTATTCAAAACTACTTATGATCATGGTCAGACATTGGAGTCATAAATTAAGTTTATATCAGAAAGCTCTCAATATGGATGTGAGCTAAGCAGGACTAATGTTACTGGCAATTACTAAAATACTGGTGGGATATGGCTGATCTGCTGGATGGCAATTATTGGAATTCAGGTGGAATGGCTTTGTGCGCGGGAAAATTATTAGAATGAAAAATAATTAATATTTCAAGCCAAGACTATACTAACCCTCTGCTGGCTTTAGAATGGAAGCATCTTCCTCTGAGCAGCGCACCAGGCGGAAAGAGTTAAAAATACAATCTAGCTACGCAAGTTGGGCAGTACTACGCAACGTGCGTAGGGAGATTGTAATTTAATCCCTCTTCCGTCGGTTTTCAATGATGTCCAGCCAGGCACTGTAGGGAGTTGCGGCGCGACGGGGGGTGACGCCATCAGAGGAGATTAATTCCTGCTTGATGGTGTCACAGACCACCAACATCTTCTCGCGGTTGGCGACCGCTGTGCTAGAGCACAAACTATAACTTTCAATATGCATGCTAATTAGTGTGGTCACAATATCCATTGAAAGTATAGGTTATGCTAGAGCAATATTGGCTCCCCTAACCTTTTTCTGTTTTATGTATCATGGACTTGTAATATCAAGTTGCCCGGTCCATCAATATTGTTTATAAGAATGCATGAATAAAACATTTCTGACACGTTTCATCAACAGCAAAACAGAGGCTATACAGTGGATATTGAAAATAATCCCCCCTCCCTTGAAAATAATCACATTTTGATGCTTTGCAGCCTAAAATAAAGACAGACCGTTTTTGTTTATCCATATGTAATTACCTAGTGCAACTTATAACATCCAAGTGAAAGATATAACACCAACATTTCAGGTAAAAATAAAGACAATTCAAAAACAGAATTACTGCATTGGAAAAAGGATCATCCTCTTGTGTCAGTATTTTGTTGAACCACCTTTTGCTTTAATTACAGCCTTTAGTCTGTTGGGATATGTCTCTACTAACTTTGAACATCTTGACTGCGCAATATTTGCCCACTCTTCTTTGCAGAACTGCTCCATTTCTGTTACATTTGATGGTGACCATTTGTGGACCTCAGTCTTCAAGTCATGCCACAGATATTAAATGGGGTTTAAGTCTGGGCTCTGACTAGGCCATGCAAGTACATTCATCCTTTTCTCCTTCAACCACTGTGTAGTCATTTTTGCTGTGTGCTTTGGGTCATTGTCATGTTGGAAGGTAAACCTTCCCATTGACAACTTCCTGGTAGAGGGCAGCAGATTTTCCTCAATAATTTGACTGTATTTTGCCCCATCCATTATTCCTTCTATCCTGACAAGTTCTCCAGAGCCCCCATAACAGGATATTACCACCTCCGTGCTTTACTGTAAGTATGGTGTTATTTCCATGGTGAGCTGCATTGGATTTTCTCTAGACATATCGTTTGGTGTTAAGGCCAAATAATTCAATTTTAGTCTCATCTGACCATAACACCTTTTTCCATGTGGCTTCAGAATCTCTTAGGTATGTTATGGCAAAGCCCAGCCTTGGCTGCATGTGGCCTTTCTTGAGAAGTGGCTTTTTTTTTTTGCAACCCTCCCATACAAGCCACATTTGTGGAGAATTTGTGATATTGTTGTCACATGCACACAATGACCACTCTTTGTCATAAATTCCTGCAACTGCTTCAGAGTTGCTGTGGGCATCTCAGACCAGTTTCCTCCTGGCTTTTTCATCCAGTTTAGAGCGACATCCTGATCCAGAGAGGGTCTGTGTTGTATCAAATACCTTCCACTTCTTAATAATAGACTTTGCTGTGCTTCTAGGCATTGATAAAGCCTTTGATATTTTCTTGTATCCATCTCCTGACTTGTGCCTGTCCACAACATTATCCCAGAGATCTTTTAACAGTGCCTTGTTGATTGTTTGCTTCAGTTGCACTACCAGGAACTGAGATGCTCCAGGAAAGCTCTTGTCATGCTGCGCTAATCATAATGCCCACAGCTGGTCACAGTTGAAGGTCAAATGACTTTGTGTGTGCCGTTGAGAAGGTGATTAGCTACACCTGATTGAGTTTACAAGTAATTTTAGGAGCGGGTGATCCTTTTTCCAACTCAGTGATTCTGTTTTTGAATTGTCTTTATTTTTGCCTGACATGTTGATGTTATATCTTTCACTAGGATGTTATAAGTTGCACTGAGTAATTACAACTGGATAAACAAAAACTATGTCTGTCTTTATTTCAGGCTGCAAAGCAACAAAATGTAATTATTTTCAAAGGGCGATTCTTTTCGATACCCACTGTAAATAGATAAAGTCATAAAATTGTGCTTTTTCACACAGTCATGTTTGCAGAGGCAACCAAGTTATAGTAAAATGAATTTCCTTAAAAAATATATATAATGTTGCTTCTTTTTAGGGTATGATGTATATCTTTCTAATCAAAATTAAAAAGTCGTCATTCACTTTTCCGTGATACAGTATTTTATATCTAGTTAAATAAAGAAATTGTTTTGGCATATTCTTGTCCATCACTATAAGTAAAAGCAATAGATTTCACATCAAGTATTCTCTAAGGTAACATGTCAAATGCTACAGTAACTCAGACTACACCCGTAGATTTATAAAAAACCTGCAAAACTTGCAGCCTTCAAGGAAATATAGTTATACTTATTTTATATACTATGTGAGACTTCTAAGATTAACAATGATGTGTAAGTTACCTTTTTTAGGGCTAGATTACAAGTGGATCGCTATTTATCTCTCCAGCTCCTGCATTAACGTTGCTTGAAGTAAAACGTTTGCATGTGTCAGTTAGCGCTCATATTAGTTGAAAATAACGTTTTGTTTTTTCAACTTTATTTATAATAAAGATCCATCACATACACGGGAAAACATACAAAAGGTAATGATAATCCATCATAACAAGTTTTTTCTTAATGTGGTACAATGCAGATGTGGTGTATGTCCGTTCTCCATGCAGGAATGGGAATCTAGTTTTCATTTTTATGCAGTAAAGGACAATAGCAATCTATAAACACACAACTAACATATTAAGGTAACTAATTGCTAAGTGTTCGATATTTGGCCTTGCTCAGACAGAATGATCTGCCGTAGTACCAGACAGCTCTATTAGCGAAAGAACTGACCAGTCTCTAATGTGAAACCCGTGGTGAAAATGGATGGAGGCAAATAAGCATTAACCCTAATTGAATGGGTTAGTGTTACAAACATTAAAGAAACCGTATTGTAAGCCTAGCATAAACATAGTACGCATTGTACTGAGCAGAGTATTAATCCATCTTTCACACATTAAACTTTTGAAATAAATTAAATTATAATAACAATGATGATGGAGACCAGATATCATAACCAAATTATGTTTTTAGGTAATGTAACACCAGTCTGTATGAGTATGGGGAAGGGGGGGGGGGGGTCCTATCCTTTAAGAAACTGAGGAAGACTCTCATCCTGTGGCTAGTGCCCTGAGGAGGATCCAGACAAGACGGGGAGGCCTGCACCCCCAGACCCACTATCTAACAATAGTGCTTAGGAAATCTGAGCTGAAGACCGAACAGTACAATAACGTCCTATGTATGCACCTAATCTGGCATCAGTTGGTGGAGGACACCATTTACCACATAAGTTTTCAGTGAGAATAAATATTGAGTTTTGAAAGAGTTGTAAGACTTTATGCTGTAATCATGTAGGAATAATTAGTGCCTTAATCCTCCTATCTAAGTTGCCTTGGACGTCTGCCTGTTCAATGAACATTTGCGACTGTATAGCAATAACTAGCTTTTTAAAGGGGGGGGGGCTTTATTTGAGGTCCAGTATTGTAGGATTAATTTTCTGACGGTTAATACTACTAGATTAAAAAATGTCTGAAATTGTATGTTTCTGTGGGTATCGTAAAGAAAGAGGGTGTTTTGTGCTGATAATTTTATGTCTACCTTAAGGATTTTTTGTGAGCCAATATGAAACCTTACCCCATAGTCTGCAACTTTGGACAATCCCAAATCCAATGCATGAGATCTGGGGAATGGGCAGAGCATTTATTACATTTATCCACTGCATCCGGGACCCATATGTGCACATTTTAGGCGTGATATAGGTTTGATGAATATGTTTAACGTGGGATTCTCTCATGTATGCTGTGGCATCTCTAACTAGGGAGAAACTAGAGGATATTACCTCCAGAGTAGGGGCTAAGTTTCTCATCTCTTGCCATTTGGTGTGTAGTTTTTGTAAAGATAACTATACGTGGTGAGCTATTATATTATAAATGTGTGTGATTGAATGAGAACCTTGTTAAGTCAAGATGCAAAGCCTATTCACATTAGAACTCGTTGTAGAGCGTGGTTGGAGAATAGGAGAGTCTGGACATAGTGGCGACTTTGAAAGTATGCAAATTTAGTGTTAGCTGGTATAGCAAATTTTTCCTGAAGGTCTGAGAACAAAAAAAAAAATTGGAATTGTGCAACCTTGTCTTTGTAACTTCCAAATCTGGAAGGCCTTTGTTGTATATCCTTGCAAAAATTCTGGGTTGCCCCGTATAGGGAGGTGTTTAGTTGCATGGCACTCAATACCCCAGAATCTACATAGTTTGGCCCAGGCCCTCAAAGGATCCATATACAAGATATTTTGGAAGATGTGGCAAGGGAGAGTAGATAAGTTAGCTTGTGGTAAGTATGCTAGTTGATATGGTGCTGCCAGTTCCTTCTCTATAGAAGGACAGAAGTAGTCAGAGTTCATCAACCAGTTTTAGACTATTTTAGTCAGAGTAGCCCAGTTGTACCATTGGATGTTTGGGAGTTTAAGACCCCCCATCCCTATTGGCATTGCTAGACTCATTTTGTTGACCCAAACAAGGAGGAAATTGTGCGTATGTCTTTGTTGTTTATCAAAAGGGGGAGCATCTGTAATGGATACAAGATCTTGGGAAGGGCTGTCATTTTTAACAGATGTATGCTGCCATGTAGGGAAAGTGAAAGATTCTGCCAGCCTTGTAAATGGCTCCGGATGTTGTCAATAGATTTAGAGATGTTTAAGTGGTATAACTGATTAGCGTTAACATGTAAGTGTAGTCCTAGGTATTTGAAAGATCCTGAAGTGATGTTAAGGTTGGTATGGTGTAAGGTGGAGTTTGCTTAGTTGTTTAGCCATGTAACTACGGACTTATCAATGTTAACTTTGTACCCTGAGAAAACCCCAAAGCTAATCATGATGTCTAATAATTTCTGAATAGTTATTGTAGGGTTGCTAACGTAGAGCAGGGAAAATAAAATTTTTTAACTAGTATCACGACTATATTAACGTATTCCCTCATATACTTCAATATAGCCTGAAAAGTGGAAAAAAGACACTACATGATTTCAGCTTCTTGACTGAAAAGGGCTCCAATGCGCATATATATATATATATACATACATGTATTTAGGTGTTTATATGTGTATATATGTCTGTACATACTTATAAATATATAAATGCATCTGTACACACACACACACACACACATATATATATATATATATACAATGAAAGAAAGCACTCACAGGACTTCTTGATAGTGCGTGCTTTCTTTCATTGGATATTTTTGTTGCATGTTAGCACCCAGGCGGATGTCGCAGGAGGCTGGATTCACTATATGAGGGATTATATATATATATATATATATATATATATATATATATATATAGTATAAAAGGAAGAAAAAAACAAGAGGGTAGCTATATCCTCTTTTAAAAAAAGGAAATTCAGCATTCTTTTCCCCCTCCAAAACAGGTAGTTTTTTATTTTTCAAATGTAATCTTAAAGGGACACTCAGGTTAAATTAAATTTTCATGATTCAGATACAGTTTGTAATTTTAAACAACTTCCCTATTTACTTCCATTAAAAAACAGTCTTTTATATTTACAATTTTTGAGTCACCAGATCCTACTGAGCATGTGCAAGAATTCACAGACTATACGTATATGCATTTGTGATTGGCTGATTGCTATCACATGGTACAAGGGGAGTGGAAATATACATAACTTTTAAATTTGTTATAAAAAAATCTACTACTTATTTGAAGTTCAGACTAAGTCTTGTTATCTTGCATTTGTTGATTATGCAAATCTACTGTGTTTACTGGTCCTTTAATACATAACCAGGTTTCTCTGTGATAAACTAATAGAGGAATACATTCCCATGTGACCATAGCAATAACAGATCCACCTTATACACAAATCACATATTAACCATTTGCAATTTGTTGCCATATGTATTGACACACTGGGGACGATTTATCAAGTGTCTGTCTGACATGATCCGCTCAGGGAACTAGGTGAGGGTGGGGAGCGCTCAAAAGAGCTGTGAGTTGGACTGTGACTGTTACTATAATAAATATTTATTCAAGATTATTTAGTAGAGTGTTTCCATAAAGTTCATTTCAGTAAATGGTATGCATATGCATGTATTTATAGAAAATTTTATGTGTTGAAAACTGTTAATTTCATAAAATTGTGAATGCAAAAAATGCTGTGAAAAAAATGCTATCCTCGTGTTAAAAAAGAAGGTGGTTTGTTCTCCTGGTGGCAACAATAACATTATTTAATTGTAAAAGTTTAGTCATTTAGTTGTAGTGGAGTTCCAAAGTGGAGTGAGCGTGTACATATATATGTGTGTTTTAATCCATTCGCACAGATCGCTATCTAAAAATATGATAGTGAAAATGTATAATAGAAAGATTCTCCTATTTTTTATGGATTTTGTATTCTATGTTCTATAGTTATGTAAATTAGTTAATGCAATAGGTTGTAAATTAGAAACGATATATCTATGATAAATAAGATAGACAATTGTATGAAATATACTTTACTTAAAACTTTGATTTTAAAACTTTGATTTAGCTGTCGTAAGCAAATAAAATTCTATCATAACATGTAGATTTTTGTATAAGCATACATATTAGAGCATAGTTTAAAGTCCGTATACTAGATATCCATCTGTGATGTATATCTGATATGGTTGTTCCTAAGTTGTGGCCACAACTTTTTTATCACAAATGTCCTTTAACTGTTAAAATCCCCAAATATAAAAAATGGCAGCTGGACTCCCCCTAGCCGGACCTCCGATATCCCTTACCTCCGTGATGTTTGCCTCCTCGTAGCTTAGTGGGTTCTGGGAAGAGTGTCTCTGTATAACAAACTGAATTAGCTGTTTCTCCGGTCGGCGTGCCGCCGTTTGAATTCCTCCGCAACTACTTCCTACCCAGGGGTGTGTAATGTCCGTCTGACGTGATGCACGGAGGACCTATCGGGTAACTGGATCGTGGGGGGAGTGTTTCCTTTCGTAGTTCTTCTGCTGGAGCCAATGGTATCCACACTCGATGTCAATATTCTACGCGTTTCAGCGCTGCTCAAAGCGCCTTTATCAAGACTGTATAATCCGGTGTGTTCTTTAGGCTCCTTTATAGTTCCTTGTGAATTCGGATACTCCCCCTAATTAGTTTGTTGTATCCAACAGTTGTGCTCTTAGTATGCTTGTGTTAAATAGTTTTAAATCAATGATATTATAAAAGAACACTATTATAAAAACATTATTATGTAATGTGCATTATTATGAAAACTTTATTATGTGATGTACTTAGTATTCTAGCATTGGAAAATATTCAGTATTGGAAAATATTGGAAAATATTTTTTTCACACAATCTGATATTGGGAGCATATCAGACTTGGGGAAGCTAGTTGAGTATGATCTAGCATCACTCCACACACCCTTTCCACATGATCCGCTCAGGGATCATGTCCGACAGACATCGCTGAATTTAACATTGCACAAGCAGTTCTGGTGAACTGCTTGCGCAATGCTGCCCGCTGCCACTAGCAGGGGGTGTCAAGCAACCCGATCGTATACGATTGTACGTATTGATGTCCGCAGCCTCAGGGGAGGCGTACGAGTTAAGGAGCAGCGGTCTTAAGACCGTTGCTTCTTAACTGCTGTTTCCGGTGAGCCTGAAGGCTCACGCAAAAACAGCTGCATTGGAGCCAATTGACAGCTTGTTAAATCAGCCTCATTATATCAAGTAGTATCCTATAACCAACAGATATACTTTATAAATCATCACATGATAACCATTTACAATTAGCTGCCATAAACAGAGATACACATTATTAAACCCAAATATTCACATTGACATTCTCTGTAGAACTCCTTAATCGGTAATCAACCCGCTTGTCAGACATATAGTGATATTATGAGATTTTAGAAGGACAGTTACTGTATGCTGTTTTTTCACAGAATGTCTGGCAAACGACCGCGGTTTACACTGCACTCAAGGTCAATCCAGATTATTCCTAAAAATACTTTGGGGAACAAACAAGGAGTACCTCAGTGAGAGAAAAAGTCTTATTCATCCGGAAGAGTGCCTTACTTCAATCCCTCCAGGTACTCTCTTTGCCGAGAGCTCGTACACCAAAGAGGTAATTTGAAACACCTGTAAGCCCTTCTCCTATTATGTCACAGTGTTCTTTAGTGTAACCAGGCAGCCCTGACGAAGCCCCAGCATGCAATGTGTATAGGTGGTGAAAAACATATGTTGTTGGCAATGTGAGAAACTTTAAATTGACTTTCATTCCCAAAAGTCAAACTTGGTGACTAAAGATGAAACTTTGAACAGATGCTAAGAAATCTATATTGATACTCTGAATAACCATGATTGCTGTACCTGAGTAATTTTTATCACGCTGCTACTAACCATCAAATTGAGGTGAGAGTTATCCACACAAATCTATGGATAAGGAAAAGGAGGACCTATACTAAAGGGGACAAGGAGACGTGTATGAGTTTTACACGAAGGTGCTGTATGCACATTTCCATCTGACAAGGAATTTGCGGCATGTTTGCCTCGTTACACTAAAGAACGCTGTGACATCATAGGAGGAGGGCTTACAGGTGTTTCCAACTACCTCATTGGTGTACGAGATCTCGGCAAAGAGAGTCCCTGGAGAGATTCAAGTAAGCCGCTCTTCCGGATGAATAAGAGTTTTTCTCTCATTGAGTATATTTAGGAATAATCTGGATTGACCTTGAGTGCGGTATAAACCGCGGTCGTTTGCCAGACATTCTGTTTGAAAAAACCACATACAGTAACTGTCCTCCTGAAATCTCATAATAATTGATAATGTGTATCTCTGTTTATGGCAGCTAATTGTAAATGGTTATCATGTGATGCTTTAAAAAATGTTTATATGTTGATTGTAGGATACTACTTGATACAGTGTGTCAATACATATGGCAACAAATTGCAAATGGTTAATATGTGATTTGGGTATAAGGTGAATTTAGCTGGTTATGTATTAAGATTTCATTTGAAAAATAAAAAACTACCTCTTTTGGGCAAAAAAGAGTGCTGAATTCCCTTTCTTTAAAAAGAGGATATAGCTGCCCTCTTGTTTCTTTCTTCCTTTTATACTAATTAGATTAACTCTGAGGGGTCCGCACATACACCTTTATAAAGGTTTGAAATACAGGATATTATAAATTTAAATGTAAGGTAATTTCTTCTCTCCACATTATCTTGATATATATACATACATATACGTATTTAGACATGTGTATGTATGTATCTTAATGACCTTTGCAGCCCTTTTTTGAGACCTCATAGCTTTGAGCCCTTATAACTTTTTTATGCAATTTCTTAAAATAATTGTAATAGTTTTATTATGAGTGTTACATGGATTTTTGATATTTTATGCAACTTTTTTGACATTTTGTTTTAACAAAATGAATATCTGAATTAATGCACAATGGAAAGTAAAAAAAAAAAAAAAATACTGATGAAAATTGTCAGTATTCATTAGTTTACTTAAATTTCTTTAAAGGGTTCATATCTACCTTAGCACGCTGCTATCCAGAGCAAATTAAGTTAAGTATCGTGCAGCCACCAAATATTCAGGGAAACAAATATACCTCAATATTTGGAACGTAAATTTCATCCAAAACTAAAATGTCTTGGCTGCACATCTATATTAGAGATAAGTAAGTGTAACAGGACATAATACTGATCTAGAAATTCTGGGTCTGTTCGGCACTTGTGCTCTATATGAATGTACTGTACATAGAGTAGAGATAATGAAGGGTTTTATTGGAATTTAGATCTTATTGCCAAAACTTTCAAGACTCATTTTCCTCAGGCATAGTACCCCAGGACTTGTGTAAAGTGGATATGGAGTCACTTATTAAAAAGGGAAGCAGGGCTGATCCAGGAAGCTATAGGCCAGTTAGTCTGACATCAATAGTGGGGAAGATACATGAAGGGATTATAAGGGATTATATTGATGAGTATATTCATGTTAACAAGATTATGAGTTCAAATAAGCATGGTTTTATGAGAATCTAATTAGATTCTATGAGGAAGTAAGTGAAAATATAGATAAAGGGGTATCAGTTGATGTGATATACTTAGATTTTGCAAAGGCGTTTGATACAGTGCTACATGACAGATTAATGTACAAAATTAAGGGACTGGGAATAGCTGAAAATGTAAACTCATGGATAAAGAACTGGATAAAAGACAGGGAGCAATGAGTAGTAGTAAATGGATCATACTCAGATTGGACAAAGGTAATCAGGGGAGTCCCCCAGGGATCAGTACTGGGCCCTGTTCTTTTTTAATATTTTTATTAATGATTTGGAGCAAGGATTAAATAGCAACATCTCTATTTTTGCAGATGATACAAAGTTGTGTAAGGCCATTAGGTCAGTGCAGTATGAAATTGCTTTACAAGGGGATCTACAAAAATTAGAAGAATAGGCAAGTAAATGAAAAATTAGATAAAATACTGGAAAAAGAGTGATTCTACATTTTGGAAGTAAAAATAAGCAGGCAACTTATTTAAATGGGAATAGACTTAGTAAAACAGAGGAGAAAAGGTATTTGGGAGTAGTAAAAATAGCTGAAGATGGGCACACAATGCAGGGCAGTGACTTCTAAGGCTAATAAGATACTGGCATGTATTAAAATAGACATTGATGCAAGGGTGGAAATCATCATTTTGTCTCTATATAAATCCCTGGTAAAACCTCATCTTGAGTATGTAGTGCAGTTCTGGAGACCAATCTCAAAAAAAGACATTTCAGACCTAGAAGAGTCACAAAGGGGAATAGAGAATTTAAGATATGAGGAGAGGTTACACAAACTGGGTCTGTTTTCTCTGGAAAAAAGGCGCTTGACATGATTACTTTTTATAAATATATTCAAGGCCCATGTAGAGAGATCTTTGTCACAATTTAAGGCTGCAGGAAAGTGATTTAATCTCCAGCAAAGTAATCGTTTTTTCACTGTAACGGCAATCAAATTGTTTAACTCATTACCTAAGGAGGAAGTAAATGCCAATACCTTAGATACAGTTAAAAATGGTTTAGATACAATTCTGGCTAGAAACAGAATCTAGGGATATAATTGCTTGTGTAAAATTGGTTGCCTTTTTTAATGGGATAAATTTAAGCTCAACTGGAGCTTTTAAGTATATTAAAGTATAAGAAAAATTGGGATAAATACAGTCTTGCCAGACAAGAAAGAGACGTGTTTCTTTACTCAAAATCGATAAAAGAAGAAGCACGAATGAATGCTATCTATGGTGGTAGATATGGTAAGTCAGCTAAACATCTTGCCAGATTAGACAAGTCCAGAAAAAAGAACAATACAATTGAAAATATTATTATGGAAAACCAGAATTATACCCATGTCTCCGATATTTCGGAGGTCTTTCTGAAATATTATAAGAAGGTATATTCAGCCAAGGCTATAGATTTGGAAGCGAGTGAGACTTTCTGGAACAAGATTAATTGTCCCAAAATATCAATAGAGCAGGTCAATTTATTAAATGTTCCTATTTCTTTAGCTGAAGTAATAGAGGCTATAGAAGATACCAAATTAGGTAAGGCTCCTGGGCCAGACCAACTCCCAGCAGAGTTTTACAGGTTACTCAAGGCAGAAGTTGCTCCTATTTTAACTTGTCTATATAACGATTATTTTATCGATCAAAAAAATATGTCATGTTTCTTCTCGGCGTCAACCATAACCCTTATTCTTAAAAAAGATAAAAATCCAACAGACCCTGGCTCCTATAGGCCGATTTCGCTGCTAAACACAGATTATAAGCTCCTTACTTCGATAATAGCTAATCGACTAAGGGAACCACTTCAGGAAATCATTCACCCGGACCAAACCGGATTTATGTCTAATAGGTCCCCTACCAAGAATATCCGCAAAGCATATATGATCTTAGAACATTTCTGGAACAAAATACACATTGATAAATCTCCACCCAAACATGATCTCGCTATGGTTATGGTTGATGCCGAGAAGGCTTTTGATTCTATAATCTGGGAACACTTATACAGCGCAATGTTAAATTTTGGTTTCCTCTGGAACATGTTAAATTTTGTCAAGAGTATATATAAGTATCCGATCTCTTCCATATTGATCAATAATACCCAAACTTCTTTCTTTAAGCTAGAGAAAGGAACGCGGCAGGGATGCCCCTTTTCCCCCCTTCTTTTCAATATAGCAATTGAGCCTTTAGCAATTTATTTAAGGCAGGAATTAGAAGGAATAAATTTGGGTGGCCAAAAATGTGTCCTATCACTCTATGCTGATGACCTGTTACTTTATTTTAAAGAGACTGATATAAGTGTCCCGATAGCTTTTAGAGCTTTAGATCTCTTTAGTACAATTTCAGGATATAAGGTGAACACTAGTAAATCTGAGATTCTTTGGATACATAGAGATAAGAATAGTGTTATCCAACATAACCTAAAAGAGGTCGAGAGCTTTAAATATCTCGGGATCAATTTACATAGAGGCCCGAGTAAATGGTACAAATTGAACTTTACTCCTTTTTTTTCACATATAATTTCCAAATTATTACGTTGGAGCCTTTTTCCAATATCGCTATCAGCGAAAGTTATGATGATAAAATCTATCTTATTCCCACAGATATTGTACGTGATGAATAACCTTCCTTTATTTATCAAAGATAAAGATATTCGATTGTTTAATCAAGCATGTGCTAAATTTTTATGGCATAAGACTAGGCAGATGATTGCCATAACAAAATTATCCCAACATAAGATATTTGGTGGCTTAACATTTCCTGATATAAAGCTATATAATATCGCCATTTTGGCACGCTATGGCATTGAATGGCTCTTATCCTCTGACTATCTAACCAATACTGGTATGGAAGAGACTTTTATATATCCGCTATCACTTAAAGCGATTCTGCATTGTGCACACTCTCAGCTTCCAATTAATATAAAATCAATCAATAGTATATGCAATGTGGTCAAAGCCTGGCAACTATTATGTACCCGTTTAAAAATTAAATACTATATGTCTGCTTTACTACCAGTTAGAGGAAACCCTAAGTTCATCCCTGGTTGTCAGCATAGGATATTTAAGGGATGGGCTGAAAGAGGATTAACCAAGATAATTCAATTTCTTGATGAGAAATATAATATGAGAACTTTTGAAAGTATCGCAACTGAATATAATCTTCCTTATAACTCTTTCTTCGCATACCTTCAAGTACAACACTTTATTAATAAGAATTTACAAGTAAAAACTTGGTCAGATTGTTTTGAAATAGTGGGCGATTACATTAATCTATACAGGCAAGGTAATCACTCGATTTCATTACTATACAAGATCTTACTGGCCAAACAAGGTCAGTTAATTCTTGAACATTGTGTTACCTATTGGTTGAGCTATTTCAATGAAATTAGCTATGAATATATGAAGAAAGGTATTAAATGGGTAATTGAAGCTCCCCTCCGTTCCTCCTGGCACGAGTCTCATCTAAAACTGCTTAATAATTCTTATATCTCTCCAAAGAGGTTAGCACTTTGGAAGTCGAACTATCCTGGCCTCTGTTATAAATGTTCTATACCCGGGGCAGATTTGCTCCACTGTTTTTGGTTTTGTCCTAAAATAAATCAATTTTGGTTGAAGATTAACTTCTGGCTGAGTAAATTTATTCCAGAACCCGGTTTCTCCTTTGACCCAAGAACTATTTTTTTTCTAAATTTTGATAATCAGTATTGTGACTTGATTAACACTATTATATTAATTGTTCGTAATTTGATATTAAGAAATTGGAAACAGAAGAAACCCCCCTCTCTGAAACTGTTTATAGAAGCTTTGAAGCAACAGATCATTTTTGAGCAATATAATATCCCAGACATCTATAATAAACAAGTACAACGTTTTTTTAATAAATGGACGCATATCATACAATAATTTCCTATCCCTTTACAATATATTCTTACAAAATCGTTCCACAAAACACCATATTTTGAGGGTCTGATACTGAGGGAAATATTCCCTGTCGACTGGTATAGAGTGTCCTAATTTTCGCTGGACTTGTATAAAAGCTGCCTAATAAGTGTTATAGATGATTTATATTGCGCTAATAGGTCCCATTTTTTATGTGCCATTAGTGGGAGTGTTCCAAAGAAATGGGCACGGAGGGATTGGAAGGAGGTTATATTTTTTTTTTTTTCTCTCTTCCTCAAAATATGTAGTCACCAGTTAGATGTAGTAGAACATGATGGGCAATCAGAGGTTCCGATCTTAGTTTTTGTTATGTATAATTCAGAAAAGGTCAGGATGACTTAAAACGTTTTGTTAATTGGACTATAATGAATTGACTTACCTACAGAGTCGAATTGTCTATATGCTATTGTATTTTGCTTCTCTGTTCTTGACTCCGCATGTTTAGTTATGAGTGTTTTGTTTTGTTTTTTAGATTTATGTCTACCTATATCTATGTTATTTCCTGATATGTAAAATAAAATGATTTAAAAAAAAATGGTTTAGATACAATTCTGGCTAGAAACAGAATCTAGGGATATAATTGCTTGTGTAAAATTGGTTGCCTTTTTTAATGGGATAAATGTAAGCTCAACTGGAGCTTTTAAGTATATTAAGATTTGTATAGGTTGAACTTGATGGACCTCATCAACTATTTAAGTGTAACGGCATAATACTGATCTAGTTATTCTGTGGGTGTTCGACACCAGTGATTTATATCAATGTACTGTACAATGTTAAGGCATTTTAAAGGGGTATTCAGCTCTTCTTAAATCTGGGATTGTTATCTGCTGCATGTGCCTTTGCTGATTTCTAAGCATATGAATTAATAGAAAAGTATGCTCTATGCAGTGACGGACCTAATGAACAGAGAGTTCCCTGGTGCAAGAATTTTTTTAGGCCCCACGTAAAAGCATATGACTAGTTTTTGTATATACACTAAATAAATATATATTATTATTAGACAGCCACTGTAAAGCAAAATGACCACTTTCATGAATACCAAAGGAGTACCTAGCACAACAATCACCCCTAACCTCTGAGAGCACCCTACATATATAAATTTATATATATACATAAAAGTATGCAAAGGGCCAGCACTCACGGTTACCAAACATCCACCTAGGGTGCTTCCAAGATCAAAGTATAGGTAGTGGAGAAAAGGATGCACTCGCCAGAATTTTCAAATCGTTACCTTTATTTCTTGTAACGTTTCGGGGTGTTACCCCCTTCGTCAGACACCAACAAAAATAACAACCATCTACTTGCCCCCACCGTGCCTTATAAACCCTCACAAGTGCTCCAGAACCGAGCCCCAATCAGAGGTGCCACTCCCACCAGCTGACATCATCAGAAGGCAAACCGGTAACTGGACTCCCTAGTGTCAATTAAACAACATAACATATGTGAACTAACAATTTTTAAAGTACTTTAAGCATCATACAACCAAAACAGGCATAGAACAAAGATGAAACAAACTGAGGATAGCCCCACATTGGATCATTACCGGATCAGGGTGATTGACTCTACCTGTCAAGACAGCATAATATAGCTGACAGTCTGGTTGTCATGGTCATGGCAACCCTCATATAAACCCCCCCCCCCATGATTACAGGATCATAAGCATGGGGTAGTGGCTGGAACAGCCAATCACATCCTAATCAGGCCCGGTCCTCAGATGCAAAAAGATCTCCAAGCTAAGGCAAGAAACCTAAGGGCATCAAAAACATACAAATATAGTTAAAGCTACAAAAGCAGGAAACAAAACACAACAATACAAATGTAACAATAAAATAAAAAAAATAACAAACAGACTGAGGCTCCAAAATCAAAACAGAAGGTCAATGAGTGTACAGAAATATTGTCCTAAGCATAGCAGCACTTAAAAATAGCAGTACTTAAAAATATAGTAAAAATTCATACAAAATGACCATCAAACATGCACACAAAATCCACAAGTGGGCTAACCTGCAGAATACAGATGCAGACACAGGGACATCATGCCAAACTCTATGCCCATATACCAACTGACCACTAGCATAAGGTTACACAAAGAGAGGAAAAACAAAAGCAGCAGCAAAAACTAACAATACAAATACCAAAATAAAGCAAAAAGACAAACAATTCATACAAAAATAAATAAATACACACATAAAAATCCCACATCAACCACAGCAGCAGGAGGCCCTATATAGTGGAGTATCCACTCACGGGCACAATTCAAAATATGTCCTCACAGGAAGCAATGCCAATCCAGGTGTGAATTCATGCTATTCGGGGCCATAGTTCCAAACCTGTACGTCCATCTGACTTCCTTCTGAAGAAGGACCTTACACCTATCCCCCTGTCATACTCTGCAAGGGAGCAGGATCAGGAGTAAGGAGCTGTTGTGCAGAGGTGTCAGGTTTTGGGGTTAATGTTGTGTTTTGTCTGCGTCAGTCTTTTCCTTTAGGCATAATTAAACAGGTACAACGTTTTAGGAAATAAAGGAGATGGTTTTATTTATAGGATAAAGCAATATAGAGATATGCAATTAGATAAGACAAAGTCTATAGGTTGTAGTATAAGGCAGGAATACAGTTCTTTGTAATAACAGGTAGGAATGCAGATCTTTGTAATAACAAACAGGATATTTGCATATGCTGTAGACTGGAACTGTGTAATAACACTAAGGAAAGCAGATCTTTGTAATAACAAGCAGGAATGCAGGGCTTTGTAATAACAAACAGGATATTTGCATATGCTGTAGACTGGAACTGTGTAATAACACTAAGGAAAGCAGAGCTTTGTAATAACAAGCAGGAATGCAGGGCTTTGTAATAACAAACAGGATATTTGCATATGCTGTAGACTGGAACTGTGTAATAACACTCAGGAAAGCAGTGCTTTGTAATAACAAGCAGGAATGCGGAGCTTTGTAATAACAAACAGGATATTTGCATAGACTGCAATTGGAACTTTGTAGAAACAAACAGGATATTTGCATAGACTGCAATTTGAACTTTGTAGTATCAGGAAACAAGCAAGCAAAAGTACCTGAGTCAGTCCTTAGCAAAGAGAGTTTTAGGCAAGATCAATTGCCAGGAAATCAGTCCCAAAAATGAAACACAGTGCCAAGGGATTATCCAGAAGAGTAGTCAGTAATTGAAGCAGAAATCAGGAACCAGGAAATCCAACAAATCTGTATTTCACACAGGATACAGGAGCAGAGAGTGTTTCAGAGAATATAAGACTTAATGTGAAAGCACAGAATTGCAAACAAACCTCCCAGATAAAGCAGGCTGCTGATTAAATGATTTCTTTCAGCTGGCAAGCAGGTGTAGCCAGAGAGCCAAAGTTGCAGCAAACAGAAAAACACAATATTCCTTTACTGTGATCAAGCCATCTGGTGGCATAGTGGTAAAACAACAGGCTGGGAAATAACAGCTGCAGAAATAAAGGCAGGTCCCAGGTTCAATTCCAGGCTGAACCCTGAAACCCCCCACCCCCCCCCCCCTCGTTGTAGGGACGGGACATAGTCAATAATGCTATACTTAAGGTTAACCACCGTATGTCCTTTCTGGACAAAATGGACGACCTATAATTGGCCATTCTAGTCCTCAAATAATCTGTGGTTTTTCCTACGTAGAAGAGGCCACATGGACAATGTAGGAGATCAACCACATGTGTGGTAGTGCAGGTAAGTCTGTACTTGTGTTTGTACCTCATTTTTTTGGTTGGATGTGTGAAATATTGGCCCGTCTGCAGAGCACTGCAGGTGGTGCATCCAAGACGCCTAAAGCAGCCAGGTATTGTAGTGTCCAGCCAGGTTTTCCTCTGCTAGCTGGACCTAGGATGCATTTTCACTAACATATCACGCAGTGATCATGCTCTTCTATATCCTATTCACGGTGCTTTCATCTGTCCAAACAGAAGGGTAGGATCACTTTTCACTATGTCCCAATGCTTGTCTAAGGTCGTTCTTATGTCTTTCTTGTTACTCGTAAATGTAGTGACAAAAGTGAGTTGCTCCTGTTGTGTTTTGGTTTTGACCATGGTCAGTTCTTGAACCTGTTGATCCAAAACCTTCGATGTATACCCTCTTTACTGGAACCTCATATACATCTCATCCATTTGGGCTGCAGCCTTGTCCTCATCAGAGTTGTTGCGATACACCCTCTTGAATTGAGACTTTGGTAATTACCTTTTGAGTGATGAGCGGGTGCCTACTGGTGTACGTAAGGAGTGAATTACAGTCAGTAGTCTTCCTGAACAGTGTGGAATTGAGTCTACCTCCCTCTTTTTATAGGCAGAGGTCCAAAAAAATGGATTTTCAATTTGTCCGCTTCCATTTTAAACTTTAGTGCTTGGTTCGCAAGATTTAAATTACTGAATCATTCATCCAAAGACTCCCTGTTCCAATATCAGGTTGTCAATGTAGCGTTTAAAGAATATCACATGCGAAGCGTTTAAAGAATATCATATGCTGGTCCCTAAACAGGCTGTCATCGCTGGTTTCAAACTCGGCCATGTAAAGATTTGCGTACGATGGGGCCACATTGGACCCCATCGCCATCCCAGTTTTCTGTAGGTAGAATAGTTGATCGAACCTGAAGTAATTCATTGTCAGGCAAAAATCAAGTAGGTGGGTCAGAATCTCTGGTGGAGGTCCTATGTAAAGGTATTTGAATAGTTTTCTTCTGATGGCTTGTACTCCTTCACTGTGGGTGATAACAGTAAACAAACTTGTCACATTCCAAGGTGACAAGCAAATCCTCCTCCAGTGGTGGAAGTTCCCCAATCATGTCGAGTAGTGATGGTGAATCCAACAGGAATGAGTTCATATTCTTTACCAGGGGTTGAAGTATAGCATCCAGGTAAGTGGCTATAGGCTTTAACAAAGACCCTATAGCCGACACGATAGGTCTACCTGGGGGGGAGTCGAGTCTCTTATGCACTTTAGGTAAAGTGTAAAACATTGGGGTCCTCGGGTACTCCGTTCTCAAGTACTCCCAAGTCTGTTTATCCAGATATCCCCCCTCATATACCTCCTGCAGGTATACATCAATTTGACCCTTAAAGCTCCTTATATATATATATACGTGTTTGTGTGTGTATAAATATATATATATATGTATATGTTTGACAGATACATACATTCTAATTGTATGTACAAGGGGTTAAAAAAATGAGTTATAACAGAGGACTGAAATTATATGAAAGGAGAGATTTACCATGGACATGGAGGGGGGTTTATAGAAAGGAGCTAAAATAGTAGTGAGAAGCTGGCTAGGAATGTATTACTAACCAGCCAAACTGCACAAATACTGACTGGAAGGGAAAATAATTTTTAGTTATTGCTGGCCTGATATGCCCCACAGAAACAGCTTCAGAAAAGCTGCTAAATCACTCACTGCATATCACAGCAGACAACAGTCACAGCTCCGCGCTGGAGGGGGAGGTGAGGGGGCTTCAAAGTAGGAGAGATCTTTGTCTGGCAGGGTGTAAGAGACCAGGAGACTATGCAGCTTAAAGTGACATGCTTCACTAATCCTTATGCTTTAGGAGTGCAGCACACACAAACTGCAATAAATCCACTTCCTAGCAACTGCCTATTGACCAAGTCCACCCTGGCTGCCTCCCAGCAGCAGAGATGAGAACCACTCTGCTTAGCCCAGCTCTACCTTCAATACAAACACACAAGATCAGGCTCAACATTTGTGCTTTGTAGAAAAGGGAAGTGCCACAGCGCTGAAATATTACATACAATGCAAGAGCATATAATCTAAGGAAACCCTCTTTCTTTTTAAAGACACGATGAGTCCACGGATCATCATCATCCTTACTTTCACCTCCTGGTCAGCAGGAGGAGGCAAAGAGCACCACAGCAGAGCTGTTAAATAGCTCCTCCCTTCCCTCCCACTCCAGTCATTCTCTTTGCCTACGTTAGTGATAGGAAGAGGTAAAGTGAGGTGTTAGTTTTAGATTCTTCAATCAAGAGTTTGTTATTTTAAAGTAGTGCCAGAGAGTGCTACTTTGTCCTGGGGTGTAGCCTGGTTCCATTTCAGTCTCTACAGTAGAGCTTTGGTGGCTTTAGAGCAATGGGAACTTGTGGGACATAATTCTCATTGCGCCTCCCATATTTGTGCTGCCCTATATCCTTCAGTCTGAGGTACTCACTAACTCAGCATTTGTTTTCCTTCTCAGGCCAATGTGAGGGAGAGGACCTCTCAAGCTTGGGAACTGCCTTCCTGCCAGGCAGTGATTAAGGTAAGTGCTGCCTTTCTGGGACCTAAGGAGACTCAGTAATAAAAAAAAAAAATAGCACTATGGAACATAAGGGGTTAATGATAGCAGCCTTTTTGTGTTGGGACTCTTTTTCAGTTTTCATCTGAAAAGTTTTTTGGGCAGTGATATATAGCAGGCACTGGGGCTGGAGATGTGTTGTTTTTATTTTTTTGACTGCAGTGGTTTCACTTTCTTTTGTCCGGAGGAGAGACATTGGTATTTAGGCGCCTTTTTCATTAGCGCACTGTTTTTCGGTCTGGTTGGCTTCCCATTTAGCTGGACAAGTTTGTTACCTATTCTAGAGCGGCATGCTGTGTAGGATCATGCGCTTCTAGTACAGTTACGTTGAGACCGGTCTGAGAATTTACTGACAGTGTGGCTGAACGGATCATCACAAGCAGGGGATCCGGTGTCATTTAGCACAGTAGGAGCACCTCAGCAGGCTGCTGTGGTGCAGAGGTTCATTTTATTAGTCTATTCTAGAACCGCTGTGTTTTAGAAAAGAATTTGACACTTTGCAGAAAGTTTGTGAAACCGTTTATATTTAAAGGGACAGTAATGTTTTTTTTTATAGTTCTCTTTTGTTAATATTTATAATTTTTTTCTGTTGATTTTTTGATAAATTGTGTTGTAAGATGCAACAAGGTGTGCAATTTGTTACATGTGCTTTGTGTCTGGATGCAAATGTGGAACCACCAATGCCTTTCTGTCCTACATGTATTGAAAGGACGGTAAGTTTTAGGGATAACATTTTTACTGAGCCAATCTCTTCTCAGGCAGATGTTGTCCAAGAGTCTTTTGATGAGGGTCAACTTTCTTCCCAAGCATCCCAAGAATTAACGCCCCCACCAGCAGTGCACTGCGCTTCTGCTCTAGCACCTGCTGGAGTTACTTTAAAAGACATAGCTGCGGTTATTTCTTCCACAATTTCTGATGCGTTGTCTGCTTTTCCTATGCTTGAGGGCAAGCGCAAGAGGAAAGATAAACATGTTATCAGTGAGGTTTCTGATGCCATGGTGGCAGTCTCGGAGGTACCCTCCCAGGGAACTGAGATGGAGGGTATAGAGGTTTCATCAGATGGCAAAATTTCAGATTCAGAGAGTTCTTTACCCTTGACTGATTCAGAGGTTGTCTCTTTCCGTTTTAAACTAGAACACCTCCGTCTGTTACTCAGGGAGGTGTTGGTTACCTTAGACGACTGTGATTGCACAGTAGTAGTCGCTCCTTTGAAGGCGAGTAAATTGGACAGATATTTCGAAGTTTCTACTTTCTCAGATGTTTTTCCAGTTCCTAAGCGAGCTTCGGAGATTGTTTCTAAGGAATGGGAGAGACCAGGTATTCCCTTCTCTCCGTCTCCTATTTTTAGAAAGATGTTTCCTATAGCTGACGCTGTCAAGGAAGCTTGGCAATCGGTTCCTAAAGTAGAAGGGGCTATTTCCAAGCAAACTACTATTCCTATTGAGGATAGTTGTGCCTTTAAGGACCCCATGGATAAGAAGTTGGAGGGTCTCCTTAAAAAGATTTATGTTCACCAGGGTCCGCTGTTGCAGCCGACTGCGTGCATTGCTACTGTCACTAGTGCGGCAGCTTATTGGTTTGATGCTCTGTCTGAGTCTCTTAAATCTGAGACTTCTTTAGAGGAGATTCAAGATAGGATTAAAGCTCTGAAGTTAGCCAATGCTTTTATTATGGATGCTTCTCTGCAAATTACTAAATTAGCAGCTAAAAGTTCAGGGTTCTCCTGGCCCGCAGAGCTTTATGGTTAAAACCTTGGTCTGCGGACGTTTCATCTAAGTCTAAGCTTTTAGCTATTCCTTACAAGGGAAAGACCTTGTTTGGACCGGGCCTGAAGGAAATTATCTCTGACATCACGGGAGGTAAGGGTCATCTTCTTCCTCAGGATAAGAGAAATAAACAAAAAGGACGACAAAATAATTTTTGTTCCTTTCGCAATTTCAAGGGAAATTCTTTCTCTTCCTCCTCTAAACAGGAAGGAAACTATTCACAATCTAAGCCTACTTGGAGACCCAACCAGCCTTGGAACAAGGGGAAACAGTCCAAGAAGCCTGTTGCTGACTCCAAGACAGCATGAAGGGCATGCCCCTGATCTGGGGCCGGATCTGGTAGGGGGCAGGCTTTCTTTCTTCGTTCAGGTTTGGGTGCAAGACGTTCAGGATCCCTGGGCTTTAGAAATAGTGTCCCAGGGATACAAACTGGAGTTCAAAATTTTTCCTCCCCGAGGAAGATTCCTTCTTTCAAGATTATCTGCAAACCAGATAAAAAGAGAGGCATTCTTACATTGTGTAAGAGACCTCTCCTCCCTGGGAGTGATTACTCCCGTTCCTGTACAGGAACACGGGCAGGGTTTTTATTCAAATCTGTTTGTAGTTCCCAAGAAAGAGGGAACTTTCAGACCTATCTTAGACCTCAAAAGTCTAAACAAGTTTCTCAGAGTTCCATCTTTCAAGATGGAAACTATTTGTACCATTCTTCCATTGATCCAGGAGGGTCAATTTATGACGACAGTGGACTTAAAGGATGCATATCTTCATGTTCCTATCCACAAAGATCATCACAAGTTCCTAAGATTTGCCTTTCTGGACAGACACTTTCAGTTCGCGGCTCTTCCTTTCGGGCTAGCCACGGCACCCAGAATTTTCACAAAGGTTCTGGGGTCTCTGCTGGCAATTCTAAGACCGCGGGGCATTGCGGTGGCGCCTTATCTGGACGATGTTCTAATCCAGGCACCATCTTGTCAACAAGCAAGGTCCCATACCGACATTGTACTATCCTTCCTGAGAACTCATGGGTGGAAGGTAAATCTGGAAAAGAGTTCCTTAATCCCAAAGACAAGGGTGACTTTCTTGGGAACTTTAATCGATTCTATATCTATGAGGATTTTTCTGACAGAGGTCAGGAAATCAAAGATTCTAGATACCTGTCGAGCCCTTCAGTCCAATCCTCGGCCATCAGTGGCCCAGTGCATGGAAGTAATCGGACTGATGGTGGCGGCAATGGACATCATCCCGTTTGCTCGGTTTCACCTCAGACCTCTGCAGTTAAACATGCTCAGGCTGTGGAATGGAGATTATGCAGACTTGTCTCCTCGAATAACCCTGGATCAGGAGACAAGGGACTCACTTCAATGGTGGTTGTCTCTGGATCATCTATCCCATGGAACATTCTTTCGCAGACCATCCTGGGTGATTGTGACAACAGATGCCAGCCTTCTAGGGTGGGGAGCTGTCTGGAGTTCCCTAAAGGCTCAGGGAGTGTGTTCTGCCTATAAACATCCTGGAACTGAGAGCGATCTTCAATGCTCTTCTGGCCTGGCCTCAGTTGGCTTTGGCCCAGTTCATCAGATTCCAGACGGACAACATAACAACAGTGGCCTACATCAATCATCAGGGAGGAAATTTCGGTGGGCGGAGGCCCATTCTTGCCATCTGTCAGCGATCCACATCCCAGGGGTAGACAACTGGAAGGCGGACTTTCTGAGCAGGCAGATTTTTCATCCGGGAGAGTGGGAACTCCATCCGGAAGTATTCTTCAACCTAATTCTCAAATGGGGTCGGCCGGAGTTAGATCTCATGGCATCTCGTCAGAATACCAAGCTCCCGAGATACGGGTCAAGGTCCAGGGATCCCCAGGCGGAACTGATAGATGCTCTAGCAGTTCCTTGGTCCTTCAGCCTGGCATATCTTTTTCCCCCGTTTGCTCTTCTTCCTCGAGTCATTGCTCGAATCAAACAGGAGAGGGCATCAGTGATCCTCATTGCTCCTGCGTGGCCTCGCAGGATTTGGTATGCCGATCTGGTGGACATGTCATCCCGGGCACCTTGGAGACTGCCATTGAGGAAGGATCTTCTCATTCAAGGACCCTTCCTTCATCCAAATCTAACTTCTCTTAAGCTGACTGCTTGGAGATTGAACATTTAGCTCTTTCCAAGCGGGGTTTTTCTGATTCGGTCATAGAAACCTTGATTCAGGCACATAAGCCTGTAACTAGAAAGATTTACTGTAAGATATGGCATAAATATCTTTATTGGTGTGAATCCAAGGGCTACTCATGGAGTAGAGTTAGGATTCCCAGAATTTTGTCTTTTCTCCAAGAAGGATTGGAGAAGGGTTAATCGGCAAGTTCCCTAAAGGGTCAGATCTCTGCCTTATCTATTTTATTACACAAACGTCTGGCAAATGCCCCAGATGTTCAATCCTTTTGTCAGGCCTTGGTTAGGATCAGGCCTGTGTTTAAACCAGTTACTCCTCCCTGGAGTCTGAATTTAGTTCTTAAAGTTCTTCAAGGGGCTCCGTTTGAGCCTATGCATTCCTTAGATATTAAGTTGTTATCTTGGAAAGTTTTATTTCTTGTTGCTATTTCTTCTGCTCGAAGAGTGTCTGAGCTTTCGGCGTTGCAATACAATTCGCCTTACCTTATTTTTCATTCCGATAAGGTAGTTTTACGTACTAAACTAGGGTCCCTTCCTAAGGTTGTTTCAGACAGGAACATTAATCAGGAGATTGTTGTTCCTTCCTTGTGTCCTAATCCTCCTTCTCAGAAAGAACGTCTTCTGCACAATTTGGACGTAGTCCGCGCTTTGTAAAGACTTTCGTCAGTCCTCTTCTTTGTGTGTAGTTTTCTCTGGAAAATGTAGGGGTCAGAAAGCTACGGCTACCTCTCTTTCTTTTTGGTTGATGAGTATCATCCGCTTGGCATATAAGACTGCTGGACAGCAGCCTCCTGAAAGAATTACGGCTCATTCAACTAGGGCGGTTGCTTCCTCATGGGCATTCAAGAATGAAACTTCTGTGGAACAGATTTGCAAGTCTGCAACTTGGTCTTCTCTTCACACTTTTTCTAAATTTTACAAATTTGATATTTTTGCCTCGGCAGAGGCTGCTTTTGGGAGAAAGGTTCTTCAAGCAGTGGTGCCTTCTGTTTAGGTTCCCTGTCTTATCCCTCCCTTATCATCCGTGTACTCTAGCTTTGGTATTGTATCCCACAAGTAAGGATGATGATCCGTGGGCTCATTGTGTCTTTAAAAAGAAAAGAAAATGTATGCTTACCTGATTAATTTATTTCTTTTTAGACACGATGAGTCCACGACCCGCCCTGTTCTTTTTAAGAGAGGGTGTTATTTTTTGTAAACTTCAGACACCTCTGCACCTTGGCTTTTCCTTTCTCTTCCTAACTTTGGTCGAATGACTGGAGTGCGAGGGAAGGGAGGAGCTATTTAACAGCTCTGCTGTGGTGCTCTTTGCCTCCTCCTGCTGACCAGGAGGTGAAATCCCACAAGTAAGGATGATGATCCGTGAACTCATCGTGTCTAAAAATAAACAAATTTATCAGGTAAGCATAAATTTTCTTTTCCTTAGATGAGATACTGTAGAAAAAAGGATTCTCAAACACCTATAAAAACAGGTGCAGAGAAAGGAATGCACTGCGCTTCAAAATGAAGCTAAATGTATGTATAGTATCTGAGATATAAATAAATATTTCCCAAATGGGTTCATTTGTATTTATATATATGAGATTCAGAACATAAATATTTAATGATTCAAATCTATGTTAAAAACCAGTGATAAAAAAACACATCACATCTAAATACAAAAGTAAATTGCAGAAAATAGCATAGTCACATATGATCATACAAAGGGCAATGTCACATAAATAATTAAAAGCATAAAAAAGAAAGAGTTAAAAAGTTCATAAAAAGTCAGTTTAGAATGCAATAGGCATTGGAGAGTTGTTAGTGCAATAAGCGTTGAGTTGACAGTTGTATTGTCGTTGCCAATATGATGCAGACAAATAGACAGCAAAAAAAGAAATCCTTTTTAGGCAAATATATCAAGGCCTAGATTTGGAGTTTGGCGTTAGCCGTGAAAACCAGCGTTAGAGGCTCCTAACGCTGGTTTTAGGCTACCTCCGGTATTTGGAGTCACTCAAAATAGGGTCTAACGCTCACTTTTCAGCCGCGACTTTTCCATACCGCAGATCCCCTTACGTCAATTGCGTATCCTATCTTTTCAATGGGATTTTTCTAACTCCGGTATTTAGAGTCGTGTCTGAAGTGAGCGTTAGAAATCTAACGACAAAAGTCAGTAGTTAAGAGCTTTCTGGGCTAACGCCGGTTTATAAAGCTCTTAACTACTGTACTCTAAAGTACACTAACACCCATAAACTACCTATGTACCCCTAAACCGAGGTCCCCCCACATCGCTGACACTCGATTCAATTTTTTTAACCCCTAATCTGCCGACCGCCACCTACGTTATACTTATGTACCCCTAATCTGCTGCCCCTAACACCGCCGACCCCTATATTATATTTATTAACCCCTAATCTGCCCCCCACAACGTCGCCGCCAGCTACCTACACTTATTAACCCCTAATCTGCCGACCGCAAAGCGCCACCACCTACGTTATCCTTATGTACCCCTAATCTGCTGCCCCTAACACCGCCGACCCCTATATTATATTTATTAACCCCTAATCTGCCCCCCTCAACGTTGCCTCCACCTGCCTACACTTATTAACCCCTAATCTGCCGAGCGGACCGCACCGCTACTATAATAAAGTTATTAACCCCTAATCCGCCTCACTAACCCTATAATAAATAGTATTAACCCCTAATCTGCCCTCCCTAACATCGCCGACACCTAACTTCAATTATTAACCCCTAATCTGCCGACCGGAGCTCACCGCTATTCTAATAAATGTATTAACCCCTAAAGCTAAGTCTAACCCTAACACTAACACCCCCCTAAGTTAAATATAATTTTTATCTAACGAAATTAATTAACTCTTATTAAATAAATTATTCCTATTTAAAGCTAAATACTTACCTGTAAAATAAATCCTAATATAGCTACAATATAAATTATAATTACATTGTAGCTATTTTAGGATTAATATTTATTTTACAGACAACTTTGTAATTATTTTAACCAGGTACAATAGCTATTAAATAGTTAAGAACTATTTAATAGCTACCTAGTTAAAATAATTACAAAATTACCTGTAAAATAAATCCTAACCTAAGTTACAATTAAACCTAACACTATACTATCATTAAATTAATTAAATAAAATACCTATAATTACCTACAATTAAACCTAACACTACACTATCAATACATTAATTAAATACAATATCTACAAATAACTACAATGAAATAAACTAACTAAAGTACAAAAAATAAAAAAGAACTAAGTTACAAAAAATAAAAAAATATTTACAAACATAAGAAAAATATTACAACAATTTTAAACTAATTACACCTACTCTAAAATCAAAATCAAGTTCAATCCGATTGGCTGATCCAATCAGCCAATCAGATTGAGCTCGCATTCTATTGGCTGATCGGAACAGCCAATAGAATGCAAGCTCAATCTGATTGGCTGATTGAATCAGCCAATCGGATTGAACTTGATTCTGATTGGCTGATTCCATCAGCCAATCAGAATATTCCTACCTTAATTCCGATTGGCTGATAGAATCCTATCAGCCAATCGGAATTCGAGGGACGCCATCTTGGATGACGTCCCTTAAAGGAACCGTCATTCTTCAGTTGGACGTCGCCGGAAGAAGATGGGTCCGCGGTGGAGGTCTTCAGGATGGAGCCGGTCGTCATCGGATGAAGATAGAAGATGCCGCTTGGATCAAGATGGTTGCCGGTCCGGATCGCCTCTTCTTCCCGGATAGGATGAAGACTTTGGAGCCTCTTCTGGACCTCTTCAGCCACCGGATGATGGATCGCCAGCCCCCGCTTGGGTTGGATGAAGATTTTGGAGCCAGGACGGATCGGTGATACCTGGTGAGGTGAAGACAAGGTAGGATGATCTTCAGGGGCTTAGTGTTAGGTTTATTTAAGGGGGGTTTGGGTTAGATTAGGGGTATGTGGGTGGTGGGTTGTAATGTTGGGGGGGGGGGTATTGTATGTTTTTTTTTACAGGCAAAAGAGAGCTTTGAACTTTAGTAATTTAGAATAGGGTAGGGCATTTTTTATTTTGGGGGTCTTTGTTATTTTATTAGGGGGCTTAGAGTAGGTGTAATTAGTTTAAAATTGTTGTAATATTTTTCTTATGTTTGTAAATATTTTTTTATTTTTTGTAACTTAGTTCTTTTTTATTTTTTGTACTTTAGTTAGTTTATTTCATTGTAGTTATTTGTAGGAATTGTATTTAATTTATGTATTGATAGTGTAGTGTTAGGTTTAATTGTAGGTAATTGTAGGTATTTTATTTAATTAATTTAATGATAGTATAGTGTTAGGTTTAATTGTAACTTAGGTTAGGATTTATTTTACAGGTAATTTTGTAATTATTTTAACTAGGTAACTATTAAATAGTTCTTAACTATTTAATAGCTATTGTACCTGGTTAAAATAATTACAAAGTTGCCTGTAAAATAAATATTAATCCTAAAATAGCTATAATATAATTATAATTTATATTGTAGCTATATTAGGATTTATTTTACAGGTAAGTATTTAGCTTTAAATAGGAATAATTTATTTAATAAGAGATAATTAATTTCGTTAGATGTAAATTATATTTAACTTAGGGGGATGTTAGTGTTAGGGTTAGACTTAGCTTTAGGGGTTAATACATTTATTAGAATAGCGGTGAGCTCCAGTCGGCAGATTAGGGGTTAATAATTGAAGTTAGGTGTCGGCGATGTTAGGGAGGGCAGATTAGGGGTTAATACTATTTATTATAGGGTTAGTGAGGCGGATTAGGGGTTAATAACTTTATTATAGTAGCGCTCAGGTCCGCTCGGCAGATTAGGGGTTAATAAGTGTAGGCAGGTGGAGGCGACGTTGTGGGGGGCAGATTAGGGGTTAATAAATATAATATAGGGGTCGGCGATGTTAGGGCAGCAGATTAGGGGTACATAGGGATAATGTAAGTAGCGGCGGTGTACGGAGCGGCAGATTAGGGGTTAATAATAATATGCAGGGGTCAGCGATAGCGGGGGCGGCAGATTAGGGGTTAATAAGTGTAAGGTTAGGGGTGTTTAGACTCGGGGTACATGTTAGAGTGTTAGGTGCAGACGTAGGAAGTGTTTCCGCATAGCAAACAATGGGGCTGCGTTAGGAGCTGAACGCGGCTTTTTTGCAGGTGTTAGGTTTTTTTTCAGCTCAAACAGCCCCATTGTTTTCTATGGGGGAATCGTGCACGAGCACGTTTTTGAGGCTGGCCGCTTGCGTAAGCAACTCTGGTATCGAGAGTTGAAGCTGCGTTAAAAATGCTCTACGCTCCTTTTTTGGAGCCTAACGCAGCCTTTATGTGGACTCTCAATACCAGAGTTATTTTTATGGTGCGGCCAGAAAAAAGCCGGCGTTAGCTTTTCGGGTCGTTACCGACAAAACTCCAAATCTAGCCGTAAGTTTGTATAAAATTGTGCACGTAATTACTTATACCGGGTATTCTTTTTTCGTGTCCCAACATAGATTAGGAAGTCCGGTTGTCGACTACTACCCAGCTCCGTTTTCGGACATCAAACACTCTTAGGCGCAACTTTGGTTCTTTCAATGCGGTACAAAGCTGTTTCACAGCGTGTAGTCACTATGCAACTACAGATGCAGTAATGCGCCAAAAAGCTGTAGATAATAGAGCAACGCTTTTCGGCTTCATCAAGCCTTTCTCAAGCTCTATCCTAACAGCATATCCTACTCCAATTTGTACCCATCTTCTTAAAAGGATATAATCTTCTATCATAAAAAACGTAAAAGTAAAGTGCTTAGTGCAAAGATCTTAATTCCAAAGATAATTGTGTTGATAAAGAACTTTTATAATTAAGTTCATAAATACTTCATATATAAATGTGAATATAATAATAATACCTCAATTGTTATTAAAAGAATTGTATTTATATATATATATATATATAGGGAATTTAAAAATGGACTTAAAAAGTCTGATAATTATATAGAAGAGGTTATAAATTTGGTTTAGATACAAATACAAAAGAAATAAGCAGCCCTTAGTCTGTATCTAGGTACAGATTAGCTAAGGGTGTGCATCAATCAACGATACAAAAAAGAAGGAAACTGCAATACATATAAAAAAATAGTACAATTTATTAATATAAAAACTCAACCTATGGTTAATGATAAGGTGGTAAATAAATTATCATAGAATATAGAATGTAATTAATAAAATATGCGTATAGCAATAATCATAAA
Source organism: Bombina bombina (assembly GCF_027579735.1). Taxonomy (NCBI): domain Eukaryota; kingdom Metazoa; phylum Chordata; class Amphibia; order Anura; family Bombinatoridae; genus Bombina; species Bombina bombina. The sequence goes on along the minus strand of NC_069502.1, from coordinate 764,115,757 downwards.
TGAGATTAAAATAGTAAAATAGGAGGACGTCTCCTCCGCAACTATATAAGCAAATACCACTTGACCATATATCTCCGAACCACCTTAATCAGGCCAAGTACTGGTCAAATGAAACAATGTTCAAATAAAGTTAATCCACTTGTGGTCATATAACTTCAAATCCGTATCGGCCTGTGTCAAATAGTATCAGTTCACCTTTGTATATAGGCTTTGATATATTGTTGCAGCTTATGTGCCGTGTGAAACAATTTACCAATAATGTCACATGGATATACGTATAAACTACACCTTCAAAGGTAGATGTGATCTGTTTTTCCAGATATAATAGTGATATAAAGTTTGTAGTGGGTTAATGTTTATGTGTCAGTAATTAAATTGCTGTTTAACATCGAAATTGTTTTGATGTACTAAGTGGGTATACTTTACCGGTCCCTGTAAGATTTATGCGCTGATCATACACTGCCTCTACGGTCTAGTCTTGGACCTGTCAGCCTCTGATTTCACCTCTGACCTGGTGGGTATAATCGTTTCCCGGTCGCTCTTAGCGTGGATTGTTTACCGCTCCGGTCTCTACAAGTGTGTTTTCTGGGGTTACCGATTCTTTATCCACTTCCACTTGTATATCGTTCCGCTTCCATAAATAAAGGAGTTCTATCAGTGCTGGCTCACACTGCCAGGTAGATTGCTTTAAAAGATGAGAGTTCTTTTCTTTTACCCTTGAATAAATAAATTTGGTTTAGAAAATACTTTACAGTAGAAAAACTGTCATAATGTACACATTAATTAATGCTACAAATTAGTTCATAGAAAACATACATGTAAATAGAACAAATGTGTATATATACATGTGTATTGTGTTACCTTTAAGTATAAAGTTCCTAACTGGAATATCCATTTTCCTTCTTTCTTTAGGATTTCATTATGTAAATTTCCCTCTCTCCATGGGCGTGAGCATCTGTCTATTCCCATGAATTTAAAATGATTTAAATTTGCTCCGTTACAATTAGAAAAGTGTTTAGGGATAGGCAGATCTTTGTTTCTCTCTCGTGTCATGATGTCCTATTGAACAAATATGCTCTATTATTCTATCCTGTAGGGGTCTTTGTGATTTCCCCAAGTATTGAACCCCATATTTACATTCTATTAAATAAATGACATTTCTGTCTGTACATTTGATCATCTGGTTAATTTTAATTAATTAATTTTATGATTTTACTTTTTTCTTCTTCATGGCATATTTACACAATTTTAGTTTTTTCCCCCATAAACCGGACCCTGTGCTTACTTCTTTTCTCTTTAGGTCGGTGAGGGCTAATCTTGTTTTTACATTTCTTGCACCTAGATTTAGAGTTTTGCGTTAGAAGGGGTGTGTTAGCTACGTGTGGTTTTTTCCCCCGCACCTTTTAAACAACGCTGGTATTGAGAGTTCTCTGAAGGGCTGCGTTAGGTTCCAAAAAGGGAGCGTACAGGCATATTTACCACCACTTCAACCCTCAATACCAGCGTTGCTTACGGACGCAGCCAGCTTCAAAAACGTGCTTGTGCACGATTTCCCCATAGGAAACAATGGGGCAGTTTGAGCTGAAAAAAACACCTGCAAAAAAGCAGCGTTCAGCTCCTAACGCAGCCCCATTGTTTCCTATGGGGAAACACTTCCTAAGTCTGCACCTAACACCCTAACATGAACCCAGAGTCTAAACACCCCTAACCTTACACTTATTAACCCCTAACCTTACACTTATTAACCCCTAATCTGCCGCCCCCGCTATAACTGACCCCTGCATTACACTTTTAACCCCTAATCTGCCTCTCCGGACACCGCCGCAACCTACATTATAGCTATGTACCCCTAATCTGCTGCCCCTAACATCGCCAACACCTATATTATATTTATTAACCCCTAATCTGCCCCCCCCAACGTCGCCGCTACCTACCTACACTTATTAACCCCTAATCTTCCGACCGGACCTCACGCTACTATAATAAATGTATTTTATACATTTTGTTTAATATAATTTAAATCTAACGAAATAAAATCAGATTGAGCTCGCATTCTATTGGCTGATCGGAACAGCCAATAGAATGCAAGCTCAATCTGATTGGCTGATTGGATCAGCTAATCGGATTGAACTTGAATCTGATTGGCTGATTCAATCAACCAATCAGATTTTTCCTACCTTAATTCCGATTGGCTGATAGAATCCTATCAGCCAATCGGAATTCGAGGGACGCCATCTTGGATGACGTCCCTTAAAGGAACCTTCATTCGTCGTCGGGAGAAGAGGATGTTCCACGCCGGAGGTCTTGAAGATGGAGCCGCTCCTCGTCGGATGGATGAAGATAGAAGATGCCGCTTGGATGAAGATGTTTGCCGGTCCGGATGTCCTCTTCTTGTCGGATAGGAGGAAGTCTTCGGAGCCTCTTCTGGACCTCTTCTTGCCGGATAGGATGAAGACTTCGAACCCTCTTCTGGACGGATCGGTGATACCCGGCGTGGTGAAGATAAGGTAGGGAGATCTTCAGGAGCTTAGTGTTAGGTTTTTTAAGGGGGGTTTGGGTTAGATTAGGGGTATGTGGGTGGTGGGTTGTAATGTTGGGGGGGGTATTGTATGTTTTTTTTTCAGGCAAAAGAGATGAATTCTTTGGGGCATGGCCCGCAAAAGGCCCTTTTAAGGGCTGGTAAGGTAAAAGAGCTGTAAACTTTTTATTTTAGAATAAGGTAGGGCATTTTTTTATTTTGGGGGGCTTTGTTATTTTTTTAGGGGGCTTAGAGTAGGTGTAATTAGTTTAAAATTCTTGTAATCTTTTTTTATTTTTTGTAATTTAGTGTTTGTTTTTTTTGTAATTTAGTTTAGTTGATTTAATTGTAGATAATTGTAGCTAATTGTAGGTAGTTTATTTAATTAATTTATTGATAGTGTAGTGTTAGGTTTAATTGTAACTTAGGTTAGGATTTATTTTACTGGTAATTTGGTAATTATTTTAACTAGGTAGCTATTAAATAGTTATTAACTATTTAATAGCTATTGTACCTGGTTAAAATAAATACAAAATTGCCTGTAAAATAAATATTAATCCTAAAATAGCTACAATGTAATTATTATTTATATTGTAGCTATATTAGGGTTTATTTTACAGGTAAGTATTTAGTTTTAAATAGGAATAATTTATTTAATAAGATTTATTTTATTTTGTTAGATTTACATTATATTTAATTTAGGGGGGTGTTAGGGTTAGGGTTAGACTTAGCTTTAGGGGTTAATACATTTATTATAGTAGCGGCGAGGTCCGGTTAGCAGATTAGGGGTTAATACTTGAAGTTAGGTGTCGGCGATGTTAGGGAGGGCAGATTAGGGGGTAATAAATATAATATAGGGGTCGGCGATGTTAGAGGCAGCAGATTAGGGGTACATAGGGATAATGTAGGTTGCGGCGGTGTGCGGTCGGCAGATTAGGGGTTCATAATTTTTATTAGAGTGGCAGCGATGTGGGGGGACCTCGGTTTAGGGGTACATAGGTAGTTTATGGGTGTTAGTGTACTTTAGAGCACAGTAGTTAAGAGCTTTATGAACCGGCGTTAGCCTAGAAAGCTCTTAACTCCTGGCTTTTTTCTGCGGCTGGAGTTTTGTCGTTAGAGTTCTAACGCTCACTTCAGCCAAGACTCTAAATACCGGCGTTAGAAAGATCCCATTGAAAAGATGGAAAAGTCGCGGCTGGAAAGTGAGCGTTAGACCCTTTCCTGACTGACTCTAAATACCAGCGGGTGGCCAAAACCAGCGTTAGGACCCCCTAACGCAGAACTCTAAATCTAGGCGTTGCTCTTTTATAAACTTTTTGAAGTTTGTCTGATAAGTGGGAACCTATAATATTTATAATTATAATATTCCAATGTCTTCTTAAAATTTTTTCAATTAAATGTTTATTTCCACTGTATGGGGTAATAAAAGGCATAAAACAGCAGTCTTTGGTTATTTATTTTTCTTTTTGTCTAGAATATCTTCTCTTTTATAGCTACGGACCTCATTTCTAACGGATTCAAAATTTTTCCCTCTATCTACAAACTTATCTACAAGGGTTTTTGACTGAGCATCATAATCTATGATGTTACTACGATCTTTCTTTATTCTGACAAATTGGCCCTTAGAGATATTCTTTTTCCACAGGTCATGGTGGCAGCTCTGTTGATGAATATAATTTTTGGCATCTACTTGCTTAAAATATGTCCTTGAATTAAGCTTATTCTCTTTATCAAATATCTCTAAGTCTAGGAATTGTATTATGGAATTGCTCTTTTCGCAAGTAAATCTTACATTTTTTTGAGTTATTATTCATAGATGTGAAAAATTAGTCAAAACTGCTCTCGCTTCCCTGCCAAATCATCAAATTGTCATCTATGTACCGCTTATAGGTGACCAGGTTTGTCCCCAGCACGCAACTGGAAAGGAACTCTTGTTCCCAAAGGCCCAATGAACAGATTTGCATAGCTGGAGGCAAACTTGGTCCCCATAGCGGTACTTTGCTCCTAGTTGTAAAAGTCTCCCATAAAAGATAAATAGCTATGATGGAGAATAAATCTAATACATTCTAGGATAAATAATTTTTGTTCATCGTTCATTGTTATATCTAGATCTAAATAATGTTTAATGGCTTTGATGCCGTATTCATGTGCTATGCATGTATATAATGAGGCAACATCACATGTTATGAGTATATATTCTTCTTTCCAATTAAGATTTCTGATTAAATTTAATACTTCAGTTGAGTCTTTCAAATAAGATGTTTTTGGAGAAAGATATCAATATATTCAGAAACATTTGCTATTATTGAACCTATACCTGAAATAATTGGCCTACCAGGGGATTTGTAATGCATTTATGGATTTTAGGAAGACAGTATAGCAAAGGTATTCTTGGATACTGTATTCACAGATATTTACTCTCTTTCTCTGTGAGGATACCATTTTTCTTTCCTGCGTCTAATAAGGCATGTAGCTTTTTTGACTACTCTATGGTTGGATTTTTATCTAGTTTCTTATATGTGTTATTATCTTCTAAATTATCTTTACATATTTGTATATATTGTTCCTTATAGAGTTTAACAATCTACCTCATTTATCTGCTGTTTTTATTATTATTTCTTCATCTCTTTCCAATTGATTTATTGTATTCAACATTTTTTTAGATAAATTACTATTAATCTTTTCAATTTTCAATTTTTCTAAATTTCCAATGTCTTTCAACACCAGCTTTTCAAAAGTTTCAATAGTTCCTTTATCATATTTTGGGTAGAAGTTTGATTTTTGTCTAAGGTTAGTGTGTATATATTTGTCCTTATCTTGATCATTATGTTGATAATTTATCTCTAATCCTTTTTTTAGGAACCATCTTTTTACAGTCATTTTACGTATAAATGTGTGTGCATCGATATATGTACCAAACCTAATTTTGTGGTTGGTGCAAATATCAAACCTTTGCTTAAAAGTTCTTCTTGTGTGAGACTCCCTTACCTCTACATTGGGACTCTGGCAAAATATCCTCAGTGGTAGAGATGGAGTGTAGCTGGGTCTAGCCGTATGCAGAAGTGGGGTAATCATTTGGTTACTTTATGTTATCATCTTAACTTTCAGCTCCCCATCGGCAGACTACTGAGCTAATGTTTACTGACTTTAAGTCCATAGTATGCAAACCGCCTTAAAGCTTACTTAATCACATGAAGTGCAGCCTGCAACTTCCAGATGTGTACTTTTAGCCTCACACTATTTGTACATGTACCATTTACATTTACACTGAGACTTTAACCTTTAGTGGACAATAAGTTGAGTTTATATGCATTGCCTTTAAGTTTTCATTATGTACCCTATCTTGATGCTCCCTTGAGAGAGGGATTACTATAATTTAGCCGTTAAGTGACAATCACACTTAATATGTGTTACCTTTGTCAAATAGCGTCATATATCGCCCCATATACATACTGGCATGGAGTCTTGAGCAGGCTGGACCTGCTCTAGTATTATTATCCACGTTATTCCCTTTCTGCAATGCCATGTATGTAATTTTTCAGTGATAGGGGCATTCTCATATTGTAGGCAGTTTAGGCTGTGCAAACTTTACTAGTTCTGTTACTAGTGTTATATGTGTGTATTAGCCCTATTTATACTAAGGACTGTAAAAGTTTTGGAATTATTTTATATACTAGCTTAGCTAAATGTGTTATTTGGTTCAATATTTACAGAATATATACTAACTAGATTCTGAATATTATACGTAGGAATTTATTGTTACTTGCTTTGCTGCTCTAGCTCATCCTCTAATTTCACACACTATTTACTCTGGCATCTACCTCTTAAGGAATTATATCATGAAGCTTACCCCCATGGTTCATAAATATCTACATTTGCTCTTTATTCACACTTTATACCTTATGAGGAATTCTCCTTAACAAATACTTAACCTCATACTAGTAAGTTCCATGTTATTACCTATTTTTTAACCGATATGCAGGTATGTGCGTCCAATTACATTGTGTCTTTCCTAACCATTCTAGTTATCTATATAAATCTAAACTGTTGAAAAAGCTTGAGTTAAAAATGTATCTCTAATAAGAAAATACAAAACTGAGGTTTACATGAAGAGTCTCCGCACTTTAAGATACCTTCTATTACTGTTATTACCCCCTATAATATTTTAGGTCCAAAAGTGGCCTCCTGCATCTTTTTTTCTAGAAGGCTCATAAGCAGTTTGGCAGCTATCACAAATACTGAGTACTGTACCTCTCTTTTTAACTTTTATAGGCAATATAGAATGTTCTAAGAATAATACTTGTTTTGTTTGATCAATGTACCCTCTTTGTATGCCTGAAATTAAACCTCAATAAAAAAAAAAAATGTTCTTCTTGTGGTTTAGTTAAGATTTTTTTTGCTTAGATTAAAAATTCCCTTGTTGCCTATTAAATTATTATTTGTGTCACTTTGCTTTTCTTTTTCTTCCTTCCCTTTGGGGTAGTTGTTTTGTGTTTGTTGTTGGGCCTAATTCTAAAAAAGATCTTTGTCTATCATTGATCTGTTTCTTTTTTTCATTCACTTTTTGTCCCCCTGATGTGCCTGGTCTGGATACAAAAAACAATTGAGGGGACAGCAAATCAATATTTATTGATCAGAGGAGAATCAGCACAGCGACGTTTCGGGATCTTATCCCTTATTCATGCTATAGCTTGCAAACACTGATCATAGCCTTATATACCCTTGTACCACTAGGTGGCACTATACAACAAAACCACTTTAACCCATAAGGTGCTTATACATTTTATACTAAATATAAAACCATTATATTATTACAATTTAATTAAGAAAAAACTCTTACTTAACAATATATCACTTTCAAGAATTCCTATACTCAGATGCAACATTTATAGCAGCACTATACATTATATTCTTTACAAGAAGACAGTGAGGTCCCATTCTCTATTTAGACTTTTGGAGTCCATTGCACCTAATTCAAAAAAAGATTGTTGTATAGCACCACCTAGTGGTACAAGGGTATATAAGGCTATGATCAGTGTTTGCAAGCTATAGCATGAATAAGGGATAAGATCCCGAAACGTCGCTGTGCTGATTCTCCTCTGATCAATAAAGATTGATTTGCTGTCACCTCAATTGTTTTTCGTATCCTGTACTTTGGGTCTTGGACAGTGACCCAGGGGTGACCTGCATTTGGTATATATTTGAACTCTAGAGTGCTGGAACATATTGGTTTGTTTGTATCTTCTGTGATTGTCTGTTCCGGAGAACCTAGCACCGTTTGAAACATGGAGGAGAATGTGGATACTTGCAAAACTTTTTCCTATACGGATGTAGAAGCAGCAAGAATTACAACGCTAACTAAAGGCTCTAGAGACTTTCTAAAAACCACACCGGTTGAATACAATTCTAAAGAATTTGAAAGTTTGTAAAAAAAACAGCTAGCGTATGATTTACACGCTACCACACTGGCTGAATATCACCGCGTTAAAAGGATCCCAAGAGGATTGCGAATGAGTGCAAGATCTACTCTAATGAAAGAAAATGTGGATTACTGTAATCGTTTTGAACACATCCTCAGTAAGTGTTCTATGGACCTGATGGTCCTTACAGTGGAGTGTTTGAATAAGGAGATCGAAGACCAAAGGGTTAAGTTGGCGGATATGGAGAAAGAATTGAAAAGCAACCTACCTCTAGAATCCTTTGAGAAAATCCAGCAAGAAGTAAATAACAAGATCGCTGAGTTGAAAGAGGTGATTGAAGATCGTAAGAGGACAAAGTTTCTTAGCGCCATCTGTATATGCGGCCGGAGGAGTAATCCTGCTTATCTCTATGGCCCAGAGGGCGCCCAACGTAAGGTGCAGTTGCAGAACTACAGACGTCAGAACCGGGGTCAGAGGCAAGGAGGAAGTAGTACCGACTCTTCAGACACGTCGCCGGGGGAATCAGAGGGAGAAAGAGGAGAGACGGTCGTAAGCACAAGTCCAACTGCAAAGAAAAGTTTCAGCAGACAACTCCGCTCCAATCGGAAGAAGTAAGAGATGGAACCCAGGTCATCAAATCAGTAAGAAATGATATTGTGCTTAATATATCGGAACACTCACTTACTAAAGAGGAATTAGACTTGTTGAATAAAGGGTTGTCATTTTGCCCAAGGAAGGACTGTGACTATTTTGAGCTACAAAAAGACTTATTTAGGTTTTTTAGAAATATTAAACTCCAAGTTATTAATTGGAAAGAAAATCCATTGCTAAATGAGAGTCCAGTGATCCATTTAAAACAACTAGGGCTTAAGAAAAAAAAGCACCTTTATTCCTAAAACTAATAATCATAGTATTGAAACATTTATTTCCTTAGTCCAGGCTGATGTGAATAAGCTTCAACAAAAGCAGAAAAAACAACATTTTAAAACTAATAAATTTGTCCCTGTAAATTGTAAAAAGAATTTTCCAGAACAACATCATATAGCTTTACAAAATTTACAGAAAAATACTGACATAATTTTGAAGAGGGCTGACAAAGGAGGGGCGGTTGTTATACAGGATACAACAAAATATATACAAGAAATAAAAAGACAGTTAGAAGATAAAGATGTATATAAAAAACTTTCATTTAATCCTATATTTCTGATCCAGAAAGAGATTGACAGTATCATTTCTAATGCTATAAAAAACAACATTATAGATAAAGAAGTGGCAACATTTTTGAAAGTTAAACATCCATTGACACCTGTAATTTATACACTGCCCAAAGTACATAAGTGGTTAATTAACCCTCCAGGTCGCCCGATTCTGTATTTACAAATATATCTATTTTTCTTGATAAAATATTACGCCCATTTGTAGAAATTACAAATTCTTTAATTAACCCCTTAATGACCACAGCACTTTTCCATTTTCTGTCCGTTTGGGACCAAGGCTATTTTTACATTTCTGCGGTGTTTGTGTTTAGCTGTAATTTTCCTCTTACTCATTTACTGTACCCACACATATTATATACCGTTTTTCTCGCCATTAAATGGACTTTCTAAAGATACCATTATTTTCATCATATCTTATAATTTACTATAAAAAAAATTATAAAATATGAGGAAAAAATGGAAAAAAACACACTTTTTCTAACTTTGACCCCAAAAATCTGTTACACATCTATGACCACCAAAAAACACCCATGCTAAATAGTTTCTAAATTTTGTCCTGAGTTTAGAAATACCCAATGTTTACATGTTCTTTGCTTTTTTTGCAAGTTATAGGGCCATAAATACAAGTAGCACTTTGCTATTTCCAAACCACTTTTTTTCAAAATTAGCGCTAGTTACATTGGAACACTGATATCTTTCAGGAATACCTGAATATCCATTGACATGTGTATATTTTTTTTTAGAAGACAACCCAAAGTATTGATTTAGGCCCATTTTGGTATATTTCATGCCACCATTTCACCGCCAAATGCGATCAAATAAAAAAAATCGTTCACTTTTTCACAAATTTTTTCACAAACTTTAGGTTTCTCACTGAAATTATTTACAAACAGCTTGTGCAAATATGGCACAAATGGTTGTAAATTCTTCTCTGGGATCCCCTTTGTTCATAAATAGCAGACTTATATGGCTTTGGTGTTGCTTTTTGGTAATTAGAATGCCACTAAATGCCACTGCGCACCACACGTGTATTATGCCCAGCAGTGTAGGGGTTAATTAGGGAGCATGTAGGGAGCTTTTTGGGGTAATTTTAGCTTTAGTGTAGTGTAGTAGACAACCCCAAGTATTGATCTAGGCCCATTTTGGTATATTTCATGCCACCATTTCACCGCCAAATGTGATCAAATAAAAAAAAAAGTTACATTTTTCACAATTTTAGGTTTCTCACTGAAATAATTTACAAACAGCTTGTGCAGTTATGGCACAAATGGTTGTAAATGCATCTCTGGGATCCCCTTTGTTCAGAAATAGCAGACATATATGGCTTTGGCATTGCTTTTTGGTATTTAGAAGGCCGCTAAATGCCGCTGCGCATCACACGTGTATTATGGCTAGCAGTGAAGGGGTTAATTAGGTAGCTTGTAGGGAGCTTGCAGGGTTAATATTAGATTTAGTGTAGAGCTCAGCCTCCCACCTGAAACATCAGACCCCCTGATCCCTCCCAAACAGCTCTCTTCCCTCCCCCACCCCACAATTGTCCCCGCCATCTTAAGTACTGGCAGAAACTCTGCCAGTACTAAAATAAAAGGTATTTGGCCCTTTTTAAAAAAAAAAAAAAGAAGCATATTTACATATGCTGATGTGTACGATCCCCCCTTAGACCCCAACCTCACTGATCCCCCCTAAAAAGCTCTATAACCCTCCCACTCTAACTTAATGGGCGCCATCTTGGGTACTGGCAGCTGTCTGCCAGTACCCAGTTTAGAAGAAAAAAATGTTTTTTTTTAACATTTATTAAAGGTTTCTGTAGTGTAGCTTCCCCCCACACAAAACCAACCCCCCACCCCTCCATGATCACTTTTTGTGCTTTTGCACAAACAAGATTAGGTCTTAATTATTAAAACATTTTCCGTAGTGTAGCGGTTCCCACCCGCTCCCGCCCCGTGCACGCGCCCGCCCGCCACCCTCCGTGCACGCGCGCGCGCCCGTGCGCGCCCCCGACGATCGCGCCCCCCGATCCCGCCCCCCTTGACGTCATGCGGCACACCGATGGCCGCCCACCCGCCTCCCAAGTCGGCTCCCACCCACCAACGAAACCGGCCATCGATGTCCGGTGCAGAGAGGGCCACAGAGTGGCTCTCTCTGCATCGGATGGCCGTAAAAGGTTATTGCAGGATGCCTCCATATCGAGGCATCACTGCAATAACCGGAAAGCAGCTGGAAGCGAGCAGGATCGCTTCCAGCTGCTTTCCACACCGAGGACGTGCAGGGTACGTCCTCAGGCATTAACTGCCTTTTTTTTGAGGACGTACCCTGCACGTCCTCGGTCATTAAGGGGTTAAAGATACAGGTGATTTTCTGTTGAAACTTAAGTCACTGGAATTAACATCTGATAAATTTATTTTGTATACTTTAGATGTGGAGAGTCTGTATACAAATATTAAACACTCAAGTGGATTAGATTCAGTTAAAATAACTTTAGAGTCTAGTAATAAATTTAATTCGGCTCAAGTAGGATTTTTTCTACAATTACTTTCAATAATCTTTTATGACCATTATTTTCTCTTCCAGGATGAATTCTTCCTTCAGCTCCAAGGTACAGCCATGGGTTCCAACGTCGCCCCCAATTACGCCAATATCTTTATGAATTTATATGAAGAAAGGTATGTGTTTTCTAATAATTTTTTATTCGATATGGCGCCACATGGTGGCGCTATATCGACAATATCTTTGGCGTGTGGTGGGGCGACGTTGGAAACCTAGAAAAGTTTGTTAATGATCTGAATGGAGCAACAAGAAATATTAAATTTAAGCTTTCTTGGAGCGAAGAATTCATTGACTTCCTTGATGTAAGAATAATTTAAAAAGGCAACCTTCTCGCAACTGATTTATTTAAAAAAGAAACAGATCGTAACAGTCCATTGCGATATGAGAGTGCCCATCCCCCTTCACTTGTGAATAGTCTCCCCTATAGTCAATTACTACGTGTAAAGAAAATTGTTTCAGAAGAAAGTTCACTTGACTTAAGGTTAAAAGAAATGGGAGATAGGTTTAAGATAAGGGGATATCCAAATAAACTGATTGAAGAGAAAATTAAAAAAGTTAACTCTATCCCTAGAGATAACATTTTAAAACATAATGATCAGGTACTTGATAAAAAAACAAAGTAAAAGATAGGCTAATGTTTATCACAGAATATAATTCGCAAAGAAAAGATATTCAGCGGATTATTAGGAAACATTGGGGTCTTTTGTCAGAATGCAATCCAAATGTAGAGGTGTTTAAAAAATGCCCTATGCCGGCTTACAAAAGGAGCCCTAATATACAAGCTAAACTAATAAAAGCAGATATTGGATCGAGTTCTAAAAAGAAGGATGGTTATATAGGGTTAAAAAACTTGGGTTGCTATCCTTGTTTAAGTTGCTCCTGTTGCTCAAATTTGGTTAACGGTCCCACCTTTTCGCACCCACATACAGGGAAGAAATATATGAATAAGGGTGATTATACTTGCCTTACCACATACATCATCTATATGGTTAAATGCCCATGTGGGGGCGTTTATATAGGAGAGTCCACCCGGAGTGCCAAAGACCGTGTTATAGAACACAAAAGTAACATAAGGACAGGTAACCTTAAAGCACCCCATATCTAGCCACTTTCTTAACCATGGTCACTCCATTAGCCAACTCAAATTTCAAATTATTGATCATGTTATATTAACACGCAGAGGAAGGGATAGAGAGTTACTATTGAAGCAACGTGAGTCATACTGGATTTTTGAATTAGGTACATAGAGAATGGGACCTCACTGTCTTCTTGTAAAGAATATAATGTATAGTGCTGCTATAAATGTTGCATCTGAGTATAGGAATTCTTGAAAGTGATATATTGTTAAGTAAGAGTTTTTTCTTAATTAAATTGTAATAATATAATGGTTTTATATTTAGTATTAAATTTATAAGCACCTTATGGGTTAAAGTGGTTTAGATTGTTGTATAGCGCCACCTAGTGGTACCAGGGTATATAAGGCTATGATCAGTGTTTGCAAGCTATAGCATGAATAAGGGATAAGATACCGAAACGTCGCTGTGCTGATTCTCCTCTGATCAATAAAGATTGATTTGCTGTCACCTCAATTGTTTTTTGTATCCTGTACTTTGGGTCTTGGACAGTGACCCAGGGGTGACCTGCATTTGGTATATATTTGAACTCTAGAGTGCTGGAACATATTGGTTTGTTTGTGCCTGGTCTGGAGTCTGATAATATTTCAAATCTATTGGAAGTGTGTATTTCAGGTGTATTGGGTGTGTAAATAGGATCCCTAGTGTTACCTCTAGGGTTTACTTGTTTCCATTGATGATTTGTACTACTAGAGTAGTTCTCATTGTTGTGTTGTTGGTGTCGCAAAATCTCAACTGTCCTATTATTTTGGTTTCCAAAATTATTAGGACAATTGTAATTCCTATTATGATTAGTGGAGTAATTGTTATTGTGATGATCATAATTCATATCATAGTTAGATGGCTGTCTATTCCAGTTTCCTTGGTTATACATAAGTCTATGCTGATTTCTATGATTTTGGTTATTTCTATAGTGTGAATTATATCCGTTACTATTATAATTAGTATATCTTGACTGCCACCTATTTTGTCTCCCATATTTGTTCTCTCTTGGGTATATCTTGTCTGGAATTTCATTACTGATTTGTTCACCTTGGTTAGTAAGGTCTGACTGCTGTTTAACCTTTCCAGATACCTGGTTCTCTCTGGTCTTATCGTTGCATCTCCATCTGTGGGATATGTACTTGTCTTGGTCTGGTTCATTTAAACGAGAAAGGTAATCCTCACGATCCCTTTCAAATTTCCTTATTTTCATTGCTAGAATATCTTCCTTTGTTTTTATTATTATTATTATCAGGTATTTGTAGAGCACCAACAGATTCTGCAGCGCTGTTTTATCCATTAATTGTCTAATTTATTTCTATATTGCCTTATACTCCTCTAATTCTTTAAAACAATTAACCTTCTCTTCCAGGGTTTTAATCTCTATTTCTAATTTCTTTAGAATCTCCCTTCTATAATCTTTAATCAGTCTCATTAGGTTAAACAATGCCTCTTCTAATATGTCATTCCATTTTTTCTTAAATGAACATTCTTTCTTTATCCTTAGTCCTCTAATGACTCTTTTATGTTCTAAGTATTTTTCTAAGAATATAAATTCAGTTCTGTGCTTAAATACAATTACCATTTTATCTTGTAATTCTTTTAGCATGTTAAATAGCATGTCTAAATTTGATATGGTTACTTTGGTGTCTCACCAGAAACGGAGGAATGCACAGCAGCTTTCGGGATAATATCCTTGCATGAGTCACTTCCACTCACCTTCCTCGCAAGCATCCTATCGGCAGAGACGGAGCAAATAGCCGGAAGCCAGAGATCCCGGATGACGTCACATGCCATCGCAGAGTGGACCTAAGAGGGGAACGAAGCAGACCGGAGATCTAATCTACCTGTATAGCATAGACCAGAGTTTTAAAAGAAGCCAGTTTTTGTTCCCTGTGGACAGGCCACCAATCTTTCAGCGAAGGGACATACCCAGTGACCGGAGCTACGGAGGCAAGGTGAGTGGATGGGGAAACCCCAATTCCACTTTGACTGCAGTGTCTTGGTTTACAAGGAGGCTTTGTATTTACTTACTGACTTTGACTTTAACTGTGCAAACAGGTGCTCACATAACCCAGTTCGAATAGTTACTTTGGTGTCATTGATAAGTATTTCACTTGAGAACATATCATATATTCCTTTATACAGATTAGTTCTATATTCAAAAACATCATTAGTGTTCTCAATGTAGAAAAGGGAAGTGCCACAGCACTGAAATATTACATACAATACAAGAGCATATAATATAAGGAAACCCTCTTTCCTTAGATGAGATACTGTAGAAAAAAGGATTCTCAAACACCTAAACGTTTTTTCTCATGCCCCAAGTGTAAATCGTGTAATTATGCCATGAAGAATAAAGAAGTAAAATCATACACCACAGGAGAGACTTTTAAAATTAACCAGATGATCAAATGTACAGACAGAAATGTCATTTATTTAATAGAATGTAAATGTGTGGTTCAATACGTGGGGGAATCACAAAGACCCCTATGGGATAGAATTACAGAGCATAGTCTTTCAATAGAACATCATGAAACAGAGAGAAACAAAGATCTACCTGTCCTTAAACACTTTTCTAATTGTAACAGAGCAAATTTAAATGATTTAAAATTCATGGGAATAGATAGATGCTCACGCCCATGGAGAGGAGGAAATTTACATAATGAAATACTAAAGAAAGAAGGAAAATGGATATTCCAGTTAGGAACTTTAAACCCAAAGGGTCTAAATTTAGAATTAGACTTAGGCTGTCATCTTACAGAGTAGCTTTATACTTAAAGGTAACACAATACACATTTATATATACACATTTGTTCTATTTACATGTATGTTTTTTAATGAACTAATTTGTAGCATGAATTAATGTGTATATTATGACAGTTTTTCTATTGTAAAGTATTTTCTAAACCAAATTTATAACCTCTTCTATATAATTATCGATCTTTTTAAGTCCATTTTTAAATTCCCAATATATATATATATACAAAAATGTATTTTAATAACAATTGAGGTATTAATATTATATTACCATTTATATATGAAGTATTTATGAACTTAATTATAAAAGTTCTTTATCAACACAATTATCTTTGGAATTAAGATCTTTGCACTAAGCACTTTACTTTTACGTTTTTTATGATAGAAGATTATATCCCTTTAAGAAGATGGGTACAAATTGGAGTAGGATATGCTGTTAGGATAGAGCTTGAGAAAGGTTTGCTGAAATGTGTTGCTCTATTTTCTACAGCTTTTTGGCCCATTATGGCATCCATAGTTGCATAGTGACTACACGCTGTGAAACGGCTTTGTACCGCATTGAAAGAACCAAAGTTGCGCCTAAGAGTGCTTGATGTCTGAAGACGGAGCTGGGTGGTAGTCGACGACAACCGGACTTCCTAATCTATGTTGGGACACGAATACCCAGTGTAAGTAATTACGTGCACCATTTTATACAAACCTAATATATCCTAAAAGGATTTTTTTTTTGCTGTCTATTTGTCTGCATCATATTGGCAACGACAATACACCTGTCAACTCAACGCTTATTGCACTAACAACTCTCCAATGCCTATTGCATTCTAAACTGACTTTTTAATGAACTTTTCAACTCTTTCTTTTTGTATGCTTTTAATTATTTATGTGACATTGCCCTTTGTATGATCATATGTGACTATGCTATTTTCTGCAATTTACTTTTGTATTTAGATGTGAAGTGTTTTTTATCACTGTTTTTTAACATAGATTTGAATAATTAAATATTTATGTTCTGAATCTCACATATATATATATATATATATATATATATACTGTATATATATACTGTATATATATATATATATATATATATATATATATATATATATATATATATACAAATCATACATTTGTGCTTTGCCTGTAATGCTTCACATTTCCCTCTGGGTGGCCGCATCACTAGATGAGTAACCTCTATAAATTTTCCTGTGCGTTACACATGCAGCCTGCTGCTGCACTGCTTGATGGGGCCCTGCACCGTTTGCACCTCTTGTAGTTCCACCTCTGGCTCTATTTATACAGCTGATTGACATGAGACAGAGCACATGCTATGTGCAAACAAAACAGTTGTGCTGGGCACGTGCACAAGGGGGAAATGTTTGAGTTTTTAAAGTCTATAGCAGATATTTAATGTACAGATACTGCAAAGTGTGTTAAATAGTACAACACCAGTTATTTAATTATTGTTGGTTTAATATCATGTGCAAGATCTTTATAGACTATCAAATGTTTCTGGGAATTTAGTTAACATAAAACATTTTGAAATATTATTCACTACACAAATAACTTAGCAGTTTTCATATAATTAGGCAATTGTCTATGTACACAGAGCATCTCTGATTTTAGTAAACTTTTAAGATTTGTGTAGCTAAAGTTTAAAAAAAACAAAACATAATTTTATTAAAGTTTTACACTGTGGTGCAAAGTAATTGAATGAGACAGATACAAATATAAAAAATGTGCTTACCAAAGCATATTAAGTTGTGGATATAAATGAGAAGGCACCAATTCTAAAACAATTGTCATGTGTTAAAAAGTCTAAAACATCCATTTATAAGCAGTTAACTTATTGTAGTATACTAGGGCTGAACATCACCGGTATACTACTGATGACTTAACTTGCAAACCTCAATGTAACTGGTATTAATAGCTCATTTTGAACAACAGAGAGGGCGAGATTACAAGTGGCGCGATATTTAGTGCTTTCATTCGCGCAGCCATAGCTGAAAGTAAAATTTTACACATGCTCGGGTTAGGGCGTATATAACAAATTGAAAGTAAATTGTTTGCTCACTAGCAAAACTTGAGGCGTGCTATCTTCAGGACTTTGGATATCACGACCATGTTAATGCATTCTCCCCATAGACTTCAATAGAGCATGCTTTAAAAAAAACAAACACTTATCGTGCACGGACAAACCCAACACCACGTTAGGCCTTCAGTGCTAAACCCAAAGGTAGTTATGAATTTTTCACACTCCAAATGTTTGATATATATACTATATATATGTGTGTGTGTGATTTAAAAAAAAAATAAAATATATATATATATATATATATATATATACATATTTATACCTATATATCTAAATGAATATATATAGGTATATTATTGGGCTCCATAGTTTGTATGTGTATGTATATATATATATATATATATATATATATATATATATATATATATATATATGTATATATATATATATATGTGTGTGTGTGTGTGGGATTTTTAAAAAATATATATATTTATACCTATATATCTAAATGAATATATACAGGTATATTATAGGGCTCCATAGTGTGTGTGTATGCATGTGTGTATATATATATATATATATACCAGTGCAAGAGGAAAGTAAACACTGCTATCCACAATAGTAGTGCTGTTAATCAGGTCTGGTTTATTCGTCCACAATCAAAGAGCCATAGCAGACATTAAACACCTGACATGTTTCGCGCAGGCGTACTTACGCTTCATCAGAGGTGATAAATTCAGAACAGGTACAAACATTTATTAGCTGGAAAAGGTAACCCCCTCTCTTCCACAATTAACTCTTTCATGACTGATTCATGCCATGATATACTGTGTTGCACACATAGTCATTATTGTCAGTGATGGAGAGAGGATAAGAGACCGATTTAAGCATGATCCTAGTACAACTGATCTTTGTATATCGGAAATTTATATTTACATTATTTGTATATACTTAGCATAAAGAAATCCTAAGTAAATAATAATCAAAATATATTAAAAAAAATGAATAAAGTATAAATGAATATAAAGAAAAATATATAATATAAAATATGTAACATGAACTTTATATGGAACCCATCTAGTATATTGTGATTAGACTTTCATTGACTAGATGTTATATCCTTGGAATTTCTATATTGATGAATGGGAATATTCCTAAATAATGAGATTCATAATTACCATATCAATAAACATCACAGGATAAAGGCCAAAGTTCAATATATTAATAATAAGATGAATAAGATGAAATATACAAAAGAAATACATACTAAAAAAATGTGTATTTAAATTATGAAAATAAAAGTATGTAAAAATAGTTCAGCAATATTAGGACAATATATATATATATCAAAATGTATATATACAGTATATATATATATATATATATATATATGTATTACACAGCATACAGTATATAATATTTACTTAAAACAGGAAGAAGTAAGATTTAGAGATTTAGCTTACAAATTTATATCACAATACCAGAGGTATTGCAAAACACACACACAAGCATTGGTTACTTATTTGTCTAATTATAGTAAAACCAAACTAAATAAATTTGGAAACTCTATGTAAAGATAATTATCTGTAACAGAGTATGTCAATATCTACGGTAGGATAAAGAACCCCAAATCCACATATTATATTAAAATGTAGATCAAGACTCTAGAAAGACAGGGGGGACCAATATATTAAGACTAGTATAAGGTTATTCTCATAGTTTATCTTATAAATAAATCTACATCCAGCCTCTTATTGATACCTTTTGGTGTCTTAGTATTGAGTTCAATAATCCAAAAAACGTATTTTTTTTTATAATAAATGAGTTCTATTACCTCCTCTCGCTGTTTTTGTATACTATCTATACCCAAGAAAGAGAAATATTTAGTACCCTTTCCATGTTGTCTAAAATGGCAACAGGGGTTTTGGCTTCCTTGTCATCTAATGATAGTAAATGTTGTCTATTTCTTTCTTTCAGGGATCGAGTAGTGATCCCAATATACTGAAGAAACCAACATTGACACGTAATGAGATATTACAAATTGAGTAGTGCAATCTATTCTACTTCTAATATCATAGACTTTACCAGTAACTGTTGACTTAAATGTTTTGTTCTTTTGGGTAAAGGAACAACTCTTGCATGGAATATGGCCACATTTATAAAAGCCATTCATAGGATTAAGCTATTTGGTCAAAGGTTTGTTTTTTCCCCGAAAGGTCTGTTCTAATAATATCTCCCAATGTTTGAGCTCTTCTTGCTATGTATTTCATTTTATTTATATTAGTTATTGGCTTTAATGTTTCATCCATGTTTAGAATGGGTAAGTTCCTTTTTAAGAATATTGCATATCTCTGTATATTGTTGGCCATATTTTGTTACAAAGAGAATGTTATCATCTTGGATTTTGTTTTGAGAGTCTTGTCTTTTTGTGAACAGTGTAGACCTGTCTGTTTTGGAAACATTGTGTTCCATTTGTAAAAGCAGTTTCTTATCATACCCCCCAAGTGTCAGTCTCTCAGTCAGCTCTATTGCTTGTTTGAAGTACATCGCAATATTTGAGCAATTTCTACGTATTCTGAGGTACTGGCCTTTGGCAATACCTTTTTTTGACATGTGGAATATTACATGAATCAGCATGTAAAATAGCATTTTTCGCCAATGGTTTTCTATATATTGATGTCAATATGTTGTAATGCGGCCTTATGTACAAGGCCGGTGAGGTAGCTCAGTTGGTAAATGCCCTGACTACAAAAAGCCTGTTTAAAAGATCCAAGGTCACAGGTTCAAATCCCGGCAGGGTCGACTCAGCCCTTCATCCTTCCGAGGTCGATAAAATGAGTACCATTAAATTACGTAATAATAACAACTATTACTATTCAGCTGCCGATTTGGTTTATTCCGAGAGCGAGCGCTGAAAAAGCGCTTTGAGTCCCACTCAAATAATAATTATTGTTAAGATGTATGTCTAAATAATCTATTTCATTTTTGTTTTGTTGACTAGTGAAATTTAAATTATATTTATTAGAATTCATATATCTGAGAAAATTATTTATGGTATGTATACCATCATCCTTCCATATTAGTATCAAATCTTCAATGAATCTACCATATAATATTATGTTATCAGAAAAAGGGTAACTGTCAACAAAGATAAGACAGTATTCCAGCCCATGTAGATACTAGCAAATGCTGGGGCAAATTTTGCCCCCTATGGCTGTCCCACTCTTTTGTAGTAATATTCACCTTTACAAATAAAATAATTGTGTGAAAGAAGGAATTCCGTAATTGTTGTAATAAATGTAATAAAATTACTATCATATTCTGTATATCTATGTAACATATTAGACAGAACCTCAGTACCTAGTTGGTGTGGTATGTTGGAATAAAGGGCTGTCACATCAATGGTCAGCCAATTATATTGTTCATTCCATTGTATATCAGTGAGTTGTTGTATGAGATGTGAGCTATCTCTAATGTAGCCTGGAAGGGCTAGGACTATAGGTTGGAGAACATGATCGAGCCATTCCCCCAATCTTTCACAGAGGGAGCCTTTACTAGCCACTATTGGCCTACCGGGTGGATTTATGGTTGTTTTGTGGATCTTAGGTGTAATTCTGAAATATGGTATTCTAGGATCCTCAATCATTAAAAAAATCCACCAGGTCTCTATCCATAAAATTATTTTCAATAGCAGTATCTAATAATGACATCATCATTTGTCTAAAAGACAGGGTGGGGTTGTAAGACAATTTAGTGTATAATTCTTCATTATTGAGTTGTGACATGACTTCCTTGTGGTATTATTTTTTGTCTAATATAACCACAGCTCCCCCGTTGTCTGCTTGAGTGATGATGATGTCATCATTATTTTTAAGTTCATTAAGGGCTTTTCTCTGATCTAGAGAGTTTTTCCTTATATTTGATTGTATCAGACTGAATTTGTTTAGAGACATATGGTATCTTTCAATAGCTCTTTGGTACATATCAATATTAAAATCTCTGCTGTGTATTGGGTAAAAATATGATTTGTCTTTGAAATTAAATCTCGTGTCCAAGGTGGATTTGTGTATGTATACTCACTTGTGCAGATAAAGTGATAAGGTGTGTGAGATCTTTCAGCTGGGTATAATGTAATCCAACTGAAGGAAAAGGTGTAGTGAGTTGTGATTTTAATGTAGAATCTGCATGTTCAATCTGAGTGTTCGAAAAATGTTTTTTTTAGAACAATCTTACGTGTGAAATTATTCACATCTAGTATAGTGTTAAATAAATCAAAATTAGTGACTGGTGCAAAACTTGATCCTTTATTTAAAAGTGATAACTGTGGCAAACTCAAATTTAATTTTGAGAGGTTTACTACTACCCCTAATTTTTGTGACTCTTCCGTATACCTGGTGGGGTATCTGAAGTTGCCCTCTCCCTTTTTTGGTGTACTAGTTTGTTGTGGTGATTTAACTAGTGATTTCATATCCTGTCTAACTGGCTGATCTGCACTACTGGGGCCTGGTATGTCCTCTATTTGATCACTTTCTAATGATGTGGTGGGATCTATATCTTGATGGTCTGTCACCTTTTTGTGTTGATGTCTTTGGTGTCTTTTCTATTTTTTATTTATCTTTTTAGATTTGGTATTGTCATTGTTCTTATCTTTAGTAGTTTGATTAGTTCTTCTAGTACTTTTTTTGCCAAGAATAGACTATGTTTAGCTCATAATCTTTCGCATCTCTTTGATATTTCTTAACTTTTCTTTCTGATAGTTCTATGTCTAATTTATTAATAGTTCCATCCAACTGTTTTTGATAGTCACTATATTGTTTAGTCTTTTCAAATGGTTTGAGTAGTCCAAACAATCTATCTATCTCCTGTAGTATAGTATTTCTTTTATACTTCACAAGTTGTTTCATGCAAATAATGGAACAATTTGTCAAATTAGTGTCCCATTCCTCCATAAATTCTGGTATGCTTAATGCAAAGGTGGGTCATTTTTTCATTCTGGGTACTCTATTTTCAGTAATATATAAATCAAGGAATTCAATATCCACCATAAATTGGTTTCTCTAAATCTCAAGTTCTCTAAAGAAGAGAATACCATAGATAGATCTTCCTCAATTATATGATCTGAAATCTGTGTATGGCCCTTTAAAGCATTACATCTATAACCCCTGTGGGTATATGTTCATTAGCCATTATGTGATAATGCAAAAATATAATTAATTATTTAGTATAAAAATCTAATTGCAAAATACAAAATCAATACATAATACACCATATATTTACTAGTAGTACATAATATACTAGTAGTAGTAGACAAATATAAAACCACAGTGTATAACCAAGTGTAATCTTAAAGTAATAACAGCACTATAATTTCACAACAATATGCGCATAGAAAGTGTCCAGAGTAAGAATCCAAGATTCTGGGCAAACTGAGAACAAGGTAGGACACTTGTAATGTGCTCAAGTAAACCGAAGATATCAGGTAGCAGTTCGTAGTATATACAATCCCCAAGTCTTTACTGCTCCGTGACTATTTAGGGCAGTCCCAAGTAAATCCAAGTGCTATGCACTATAGTGTAAGACAGTTCCCAGATCACTATACACATTTTTAGACAATCACTTAGGGCAGTCCCAAGTAAACCAAGTGGGATATACAAGTAGGGTAGTTCCCTGATCACTAGACAAGTATAAGGCGATCACTCACCCAGTACCAAACGTAGATGTAGTCCCAAGCTGGTGCCGAAGTTGTCAGGTAGTATCCCGGCATCCTCTGAAACCAGCCGCCAAAGTTTCACGATGACGTCAAAGAGCCTGCGTCCCAGAGCAGTATCCTCCAATATATATATATATAGTTACAATATGGCCCTTTCCATTTAGATACCTTGTCATATACCATATACCTTTTAACCCTTGTATAAATACTTTATTATTATTTATTTAAATAATTATTTATCAGATAGTGTATATATCAGTGTAACACTTTATTTTAGTATTTAGGGCCCATTTATCAAGCTCTAGATGGAGCTTGAGGGCCCGTGTTTCTGGTGATCCTGCAGGCTCGCCAGAAACAGCTATTATGAAGCAGCAGTCTAAAGACCGCTGCTCCATAACCCTGTCCGCCTGCTCTAAGCAGGCGGACAGGCATTGCCATAATTCAACCCGATCGAGTACGATCGGGTTGATTGACACCTCCCTGCTGGGGCGGCGTTGCACCAGCAGCTCACAAGAGCTGGTGCAATGCTGAAAATGGAGAGCGCATTGCTCTCCGCATTCAGCGAGGTCTGGCGGACCTGATCCACACTGTTGGATCAGGTCCACCAGACCTTTGATAAATATTCCCTTTGTGGGTTTTTTTTGGTGCACATTTTTTTTTAACTCTTAATCTTTGCGCTAGGAATTAAGTTTTTATTCTATATTGAACTTAAAAGGTCTCTTACCGGAATGTAAAACACCAAGGGACCAATGACCTAAAGCACTTTGCTAAGGCAAGATGAGCTAAGAAGTCCGGTCAGTACTGTGAGGTTCTTCAAAGAATTTCCAAAAAGCAAATTTTAGCATAAGTGCTTCTAAGTTCATTATGGACGTGATGTTCTAAAGCTCTCTGCTCAAATGAGATGATATAAAATGATCCTCCAGCACTCTGAGAGCTCTACTAGATTCTAAAAAGGCAGATGCATGACATAAGGCAGCACTGCATGACATAAGATTTCTGCTGCATTTACACTTTGTGCTTTGTATTTTATGTTACTTTAAACTTCAGATCATGTCCTTTAAGTTTTGTTACATTTAAGCTTTGCACTTTCTTTTTTGCATTTTAATGATTATGTGTACAGCAGTGTATTTAGGATTGTGATTTTACTAATTCTTATGCTTTAACAGTTTCTTTTTAACTTCAACAAATTATTATATTTATGTGTAACTTTTACAAATGTTACATTGTACTTTGTATTTGTTTGATTTAAAATAAAAGTGATAGTTTCCATGATAGCTTCATTACTTTGTATGGGCCCGATAATCAAAGATTCTCTAGCTTGGAGTAAAATTATAGTGCAGACTTCACAGTGATTGAATTCTATAAGAAAAATGGTTGAACCTGGAAGTCCCGGGAAGATGAGGGATGACTTCCATCAAGTTTCTATCTGGTCCCCCACCAGAGATAATCAACTAAAAAGTGAGGAGAAATGTTAAAAAAATGGCCTCACCCCATAAAAATAAAATAAGACAAGCCTCAAACTTGAAATATTCTACATGCACACTATACAGTTACCTAGGTAATCCCTAAACAACTTTGACTGATACCCGAACCAATCTTATTAGGGTCCTAAAAGTAAAACTCTCAGTGATCTTGATCATTACATTAGGACTTAAGTTCTAAGTCTAAAGAAAAAGAATGTGAAAAATATAAGCACTGCGGAATCGGTTGGCGCTTTATAAATAAAGACGAATAATAATAAATAATAAGATAATGTGCTCTAGACATCAGTTTTTGTTTCAAGGAGATAGGACCATTCTGAGCTGAGATATTAAGGTTTATGTAAAAAAAATTGTTGTGCGCCGTGACATAAGGATGGCCGCCGTTATTAAACCAAATAAAATAAACTTAAAAAAACGGTGATTTTGCAATACCAATACACAGAGGTAATCACTCAAAAAAAAAAAGAAGAACATTTATTATGGTCAAGCAACCAGCTTGACAATTATTGGACCACTTGAGATGGATTGATCCAGAAATTAGTGTTTGATTTCAGCTCGCCACCATTTAAGTTGCATAAAAAAAAATTGTGAGATGTCTAAGTTGAAAATGTTTAGATAATTACTCTGGATTTGAGAGACAATTTCATACATGCCCATGTTCCGCCCATTTTATGAAAAAAACAACAATTACACTGTGGGGCCGATTTATCATCGGTCTGGCATTTATCATTGCACAAGCAGTTCTTGTGAACTGCTTGTGCAATACCACCCCCTACAGATTGTACAAGATCAGGCGGATTGCAGACCGCAGCCTCAGAGGAGGTGCATGAGTTAAATTACGATTTATGCTGTGCATATTTAATACAATTTATTCCCGTGTAATTTATATACAAAATTGTAAACAATTTTGTTGGGATTTTTGATGGAACTTAACAATACAAAAGTTTTGCTGTGTTTTTTTGTGTAAATGGTTTAATTATTCATTTTGTATGATTTTTAAAAATTAAATTTTTAATTGTGCACTTTTGTTCTGTATGCATCTCCTTTCTATACAAAAATGCAGTAAACGTCCCATATAGAAAAAACCCTGTTTTGAGGTTAAAAAGTGGCTTTAGATAATTCCACCAGGGAAATAGAAGTACTGGCAGGTATTCTTTAATAATCTCACCAGCCTAGAGACCTTTAGATCATTGGGCCCATTGTTTGAAAGGCAATAACCTGCACTTTAAAATGGTTGGTAACTTGGGGGTGTAAAGTCAAAGCATTTAAATAAACTAAAAAAACACAAATTTTATAGGAAGGAGGTCTCTAAGGGCCTGTAAAAGCTTATCAAACAGGCATAGATATTATTATTATTATTATTATCAGGTAATTGTAGAGCGCCAACAGATTCCGCAGCGCTGCCCCACGAAACCCATAGATTTAAAGCCCAGAAGCCATTTTTTTTAAAAGCTCATGTAAGCCCCTATAAACAGATCAAAGTTAAATACACATTTGTGTGGATAACACCTTTTTACAAACTGTTTAGGAAAAAAAACACAAACTATTTTTTTACAACCTTGTTAATGAAAATGTTAATGTGTTCTCATGTGTCATAATATATGCATAAAATAATGGTATAGATTGAATCTGCTGGGTCTGCTAGAAAAATACATATACAGGTATATCATTTTTGTGGGTTTCTCACTAAAAATGACCTACAGTGGGGCTTAAATGTCAGCAGCAATTAAAACTCCAAAACTGCTCACGGTGTTATACTATTCTGTGTTTGGTAATTTTACTATGAAGTTCCTGCTCCTGTTTAGTTTTGCCTGGTTTGAACATTGCTAGCAAGGGAGTAAAGCTAATTGCGCTAGAAAAAAGACACTATAAAGCTACAGAAATAGATCAAGACTCCTTCCAAAGTAGTCCTTGAAAAGACACTTGTATACACTGTGACTGGGTGATTAACTCTATCTGTAGCACTAAAATAGCTAAATATAGATGTAATATCTGATGATATATATATATATATATATATATATATATATATATATATATATATATATATATATATATGTAAATATCACAATTTATTGAGTGCACAGTATATAACACACAGAAAATTTCACATAAAAAGTTCACATAAAAAACAAATAAAAAATACATATGAAACATCATATAAAAGGAAAACAAGAAGTCTTTTATCCAAAGTTCATAAGTCCTATATACGATTTGAATCCAAAAGACAATAGGTTTGGATAGGTAACGGATTCCAAAGAAGCCTGCAGTGAGACAAGAACAACTTGTCAAAAGTACGACCAAGGTAAACATAAAGGAAGTCGTTTCCAGATGTATGAATTCTTAGTTGGACAAATCTCTTTTCAAGGACTCTCCGTCTGCAGATGTTGTGGCAATTTTTACCATATAAACTGCGACTAAGTATTTAAACTTATCAGTCTGTAACTGTTGCCGATATTTCACACCAAACACCTTGAGGCGCCTCAAACTATGGATGCCCACACAGGGCAAAAGAGCAAAGTGTTTCGGCTGGATGCCTTTGTCAAGCTCTAATCTTCCAGTGTTCTTCCCACACTATATAGGAGGTGCTAAAGAGATTGTTCTTAAAGGGACATATGCGGATTCTGCGTAAACATTTCTGCTAGCTTATTATTATTATTCACTATGCGTATATTCTTCCACATAATCAGATAGTTGTTAAAGAGACAACTTTCTTGAATATAATATTGCTATGTGCCAGAAAGGAACCAAATATTTTGAAACTTTAATATTGTAAAATGCCAATATTTTAGAAACAACCCCTGATATAATATGGTATTACACTAGGGTGACCATATTGCCGCTTTAAAAAGGGACACACATGAAAAATACATATGTTAGGGCTGTTTTCAGGGCTGTTTAAAGAAATGTTTTGTATAAGAACCCTGCCATGTATTTTTCATATGTGTCCCTTTTTAAAGCGGCAATATGGTCACCCTACATTACACCATTTACAATCTTATATACTGTTACATAGTTATATATTCTAATATAATGAGAGCAGGATATAATGAAACAAGGTATTTAAAGACATTACTAGGGGACACTTCTAGAATTGAATTTCTTCCACAATAGACAATATCTATAATAATTAATTTCTAAGAATTCATTCATTCCTAAAAAATCAATAAATATTTAATATATTATATATTTAACAAAAATTCAGACAAGATCAACTTCCTGGATTTCGAACTAAATGTAAAAGATGGAATGATAACAACAAGAACCTATTTTAAGGCAGTTAATGCAAATAGATATATTCACCAAACAAGCTGCCATCATTACAAGTGGAAAAAAAAATATCCCAAAGAGCCAATTGTTATGCATTCTAAAAAATTGCAGTAAGGATATAGATTTTGAAACACAGGCAGAAATACTAAAAAACAAATTTACAGCTAGAGGGTATAATGAGGAAGTAATAGATAAAGCTACTGATTCAGTTAGGATTGTAAATAGAGAGGATCTACTGTTAAGAAAAGAAAATAAGACAAAAAATGATGATGGAAAATTATCCATGCCTTTTATTGCAACATATTATCAAAATAAGTATATATTAGAAAAAAATAATCGAAGAAACATTGGCTGGTCCTAATGAGTGATGAAAAAATAGGGAATTTATTACCAAAACATCCCAATATAATATACAAAAAAAAGCACAAAATTTGAAGTCCATTTTGGCCACAACAAAACTAAAAATGAAGTCAATAAGAGACAAGGACCTATTAGGGAAAAATATAAAATACTTTTTCCCTTATCTAACGTGTAAAGTGTGTAAACACGCTAGGAAAAGAAAGGTAGTACAATTCACAATGACGGGAGAGAAATATAAGATCAATGATACCATCAGGTGTACAGACAAAAATGTAGTATATTTGATAGAATGTAAATGTTGGATACAATACGTGGGGGAGTCGGAGAGACCCCTACGGGACACAATTAGGAAACACATTCTTTCTAAAGAAAATTACGAGCAAGAAAGAAACAAAGATCTACTTGTTCCCAAACATTTTTGGAGCTGTAATAAGGCCAATCCAAACAATCTTTCATATACAGGGATTGTAAAAGTTAAGAAAAATTGGAGAGGAAGTAATAAGCATAGGGATCTTTTAAAGTTAGAAAGCAAGTGGATCTTCAAACTAATACCCCTAACTCCCAATGGTCTAAACCAAGAACTAGAGATAGGCTGTTTTCTGAGTAAGAGAACAACACTCACCGGCCACTTTATTAGGTACACCTGTTAAATTGCTAAGTAACATAAATTACAAATCAGCCAATCACATGGCAGCAACTCAATGCATTTAGGCATCTAGATCTGGTGAAGATGACTTGCTGAAGTTCAAACCGAGCATCAGAATAGTGAAGAAAGGGAATTTAAGTGACTTTGTACGTGGCATGGTTGTTGATGCTAGAGGGGCTGGTCTGAGTATTTCAAAACTGCTGATCTAGTGGGATTTTCACGCACAACCATCTCTAGGGTTTACAGAGAATAGTCCGAAAAAGAGAAAATATCCAGTGAGCGGCAGTTGTGTGGACAAAAATGCCTTGTTGATGTCAGAGGAGAATGGGCAGACTGGTTCAAGATAATAGATGGGATGTGGTGGAACAGGAGATTTGCATCATGGATGTGCAGCCAACAAATATGCAGCAACTGCGTGAAGCTATCATGTCAATATGGACCCAAATGTCAGAGGAATGTTTCCAACACCTTGTTGAAGCTATGCCATGAAGAATTAAGGCAGTTCTGAAGGCAAAAGGGGGTCCAACCCGGTACTAGCCACGTGTACCTAATAAAGTGGCTGGTGAGTGTGTATGTATGTATGTATTGTAGGGGTATTTCCACAGGCCGGGGGGTCCTTGACTGAGACTTAGATGGTACCTTCCTTCAGCATAGCTCTGGAAAGACTACGAAGAAAAATGACGCAGACACAGAATGATTTCTTAGCAGCTCTGATTTATTTGTAGCAACACAAAGGTTGTATAGTGGTACAAAAAGTAGAAGTATGATTTGGCCATATATGGTTGTATCACATTTGGATATATCATGTGAGTTTGTCAGCAATACATAATATCATTGTCAGC
The DNA here is from genome assembly GCF_027579735.1 of Bombina bombina. Taxonomy (NCBI): domain Eukaryota; kingdom Metazoa; phylum Chordata; class Amphibia; order Anura; family Bombinatoridae; genus Bombina; species Bombina bombina. Next base: position 764,085,839 of record NC_069502.1, on the reverse strand, counting down.
AAATCTTCTCATAAGTAAACAATATATCCTTCTCATCAGCACCTGATATATGATTAGTAATATGTGGTTGTCAGCAGAACAGATCATTTAGCAATACATATGGAAATACAAGCACAATGAATATGATACAGAAAAGTTACAGTAATAATGTGAGGTTGCAGAAATAAGAATGAACCTATAACAGCATACAATAATATAGCATAGGAATAAGGCACAGTACAGGGCCTAAATAATATAGCCCTACATGTATGTATATATATTTATATATATACAGTATATACTGTATATATATATATGCTCATTAATATATTGTAACAGAAAGCAAGGCCTGGTTATAAATGGAAGATATGTAAGACTAAGCATTGTACATGGTATTTCTCCTTTCAATTAAAACCCCAGGGAGAAAGAGTATGTATTTGATTATGCAGTTGATAAACTGTGTTCTGGGTCCCTGGGGTTTGGGATAATTGGAGAGAGGGTGGGCCATTATCCCAGACAGCTATGAAGCTGTCCAGTTCAGGTTGTTTTGATTAAGTAGCTAATCACAGGTGTGGTTAATTAGAAGCTGTGAGGGTTTAAATAGTATCCTCACTGAGGCTTAGGAGAGAGTTACCCAGCTAGAGAAGCTGGTGTGTGTGTTAAAATATTTTTTTTTCCTGTGAACTGTAAAAGGATATTATTTTGACAAAGCACTTGTGAAATGCTGTGAAGTGCTGGGACATGCTTAAAAGTACTGCTGTTTACAAAAAGTACTTAAAGGGGCACTGAACCCAAATTTTTTCTTTCATGATTCAGATAGAGCATGCAATTTTAAGCAACTTTCTAATTTACACCTATTAACAATTTTTCTTCGTTCTCTTGCTTTCTTTATTTGAAAAATATAGCATCTAAGCTATTTTTTGGTTCAGAACCATGAAAAGCACTTGTTTATTGGTGGATGAATTTATCCACCGATCGGCAAGAACAACCCAGTTTGTTCACCAAAAATGGGCAGGCATCTAAACTTACATTCTTGCATTTCAAATAAAGATACAAAGAGAATGAAGACAATTTGATAATAGGAGTCAATTAGAAAGTTGCTTAAAATTGCATGTTCTATCTGAATCACAAAAGAAAAAATTTGAGTTCAGTGTCCCTTTAACATTGCTGCAGAGGAAGGTTTACCCTGTTTTGAAACTGAACTGCCTGTTTGCTGTTGCTGTTAAAAATAAAGCCTTTTAAACCACAGTGGACTGTCCTGTGCTGCATGTGTGCCCTAGAAGACTGTGGTTAAAAGTGTTCCTGTTACAATATATATATATATATATATATATATATATATATATATATATATATATATATATATATATATATATATATATATATTGTATATACACTCATTGGAAAATCTAGAAATACAAAGGAATATTCAGTTACTGAAAAAAAAAAATAGTTTTTTCAATTTTTAATTAGCTTTACCTAGGGAGTTTCCTTTGCCAGTCGTTGCTCTTTTCCATTAAAAAGCAGCATTAGATGCCAAGAGCTTTGAGTCATTATTTTGCATCAGACTGTGAAGAAGAGTTGTAATATATTTTCTAATTAATGTGGAAACACGTAAGCTGTGCAAAACATCACAAATTGTTAGACAAAGACAGAAACGCGTAATGTAGTAATGCACACGTCACCACACTTGCATAACCATACACTTTACTAATATCAATATCAGTACTAGAGTTCCTTTGTGGGTCACTTTATCAAAAATGATTAAACTTACAGCCTTATACACTGATTATATTATTATTTTGGTCACAAACCTATGCTCTTACAAATTACAAAAAGAGATAGATCTATATCTCAATATCAAATTCTAGCTTTCAACTACATTCACAAATTTCAAATATTCTATTGATCTTGTTAGGAACTAAAGCTTCTTTTTTCACCATCATACTTGAAATATGAATTGAACCATTTTTATAGTACAGCTAGCTATTGGTTTATTCTAGCATTCCGTTCCCAAAGGAATTGTTAAAAAAAAAAAAGAAGAGAGAAAATCTTTGTAAAATGAACCTACTGATATAAAAGGCAAAGGAAAGTCAATGAGTCATATTGCAGGCCCCTGTAAAAATTATAATAATATATTATTATATTGAAAGCTCAGGCAAACATATATAGAGTCGTGAACTGCATTATTGTGATAAAATCTAAAAATATTAGCTAAATAAATGTACACGCTGTAAATAAACATAAAATATAAAAAAAAGGTTATGTTTTCCAAAGCACTACATTTTGAAATACTTTTAAGGGCAAAGTCTCTTCAGTTCTTGGCAAAAAAATCTTCCTTGGGTTTCATGTAATAAAGCCTTAATTTGCTTGCCGCTAGAGTGTCTGATAAACTCGCTAGAACTTGCATTGAGAGAGACGATGCCCGCTAGCCATATGTACTAAAAAAAGAAAAAAATTGTCTAATCCGCCGTAAGCAACGTCGGAGCATTAATACATTTGACTCCTCGCTAGTAGCGAATATTGAAATGTGCTATTCTGTCTAAAGAACTTTTCTGTCAGTTTTGTCGCACGTCACTGCAAGGTGTCAGAGAACGTCACATTAGTAATCAATATAATTGTTGAATAAGGTAGAAAATTGAATACAGATAATTTTAAAGTGGACATATTAGTGTCACATTTGGAGGGTTTAGTATAATATGCTAAACAAACAGATATCAGTTCTAAAAACTATGTACGAAAATATTTGATTTACCTACCTTTCTAATTGCAATATACATATAGTTTATAAGATATTTTAATCAATGGAATAGCGACACATAAATATTAAACATCAATAGCTAAGAATATAGAAAATGTTGACAACATTGGAGCTTACCTAACAACCATCCCTCTGATATCTCTCCATTCTCGAACTTTCCATACAGTCCAGTCAGCCTTAGGATGTAGGGGTCATGTCAGGAGCCCGGATAATTGGATCGTACACTGATGATTCTCATATTGGGGTCACACACAATCTGTACATTCAGAGAATGGCAAGACTTTCGGTTCATTTAAATCTTGCATAAACGTGGTGGTCTTACTCTCATATCAGTTGTAGGCGTATATCTAAATGCTGGCGAGGGATAATTCACGAGGTTCACGCATAAAAATTATCCGGCGGAGAAATAGATTGTTTAGTAACTATTGTTTATTGCGAGATTTATGTTGAGCAAGGAGTTTTATGCTACAAAAAGGGTTGCATATAAGAGTGGCAGACAAGTTCGCTTGCTACTTGTAAATTATTATTTTTTTACATATTTGAATGCTTAATACATACGATTTTCTATACGCACGCGGAAATCAATGCAGAAAAGCTGACAAACACCTCGCTGACAACTTAGTACATGGAGCCCATTGTCTCCCTCACCATTTCAAATAATGATGTATTGCTTATAACACAAGCCTTGTATATACTTTAGAAGAAAGATTACATAAACTGCAATATGTCATTTTCGTATGTACCACTTTTGATTGTGTGCTGTCAAAGAAGAAACCCTTGTTATTGTAAAAATGAACTGTAAAGTGAGCGCTGCCTGTGATAACTAGTTTGTAAAAAGAATATTACACCCAAACATGCAACAAAAGACACATTAACAATATTTGAATGTGCTTGTTGTTATGTTAAAATAAGGGACTGGAAGTTTTTCCTGTTTTTCCTCTTTGCTGCTGCCCTTTTGACTTTTCAATCAGCCCTCACTGTTTTTTTGTTTGTTTTTTTGTTTTTTTTTAAAGGGACACTGTACCCAAAAAAAAATCTTTCGTGATTCAGAATGAGCATGAAATTTTAAGCAACTTTCTAATTTACTCCTATTATCAAATTTTCTTCATTCTCTTGGTATCTTTATTTGAAATGCAAGAATGTAAGTTTAGATGCCTGCCCATTTTTGGTGAACAACCTGGGTTGTCCTTGCTGATTGGTGGATAAATTCATCCACCAATAAAAAAGTGCTGTCCAGAGTACTGAAACCAAAAAAAAAGCTTAGATGCCTTCTTTTTCAAATAATGATAGCAAGAGAACGAAGAAAAATTGATAATAGGAGTAAATTAGAAAGTTGCTTAAAATTGCATGCTCTTTCTGAACTACAAAATAATTTTTTTTGGGTACAGTGTCCCTTTAAGGTGCAGAGGTGACAGTGAGTGTATAGGCATGTGCCTAGGGTGTGCTGGTTTATGTCTGGGAGCACCCTAATGACCAACGCCATTTTTAGGGGTGGGCAAACTGGGCAGCACCCAAGGCAGGCTGGGCTGGGGGAGCAGGGTGACAGTTGCCACCCCAAGAGTAGAGCAGCATTATCAGCTTAGTGGGCTATGCACAAGGCTGCCTTATGGGAAGCTTGACTTTATCTTAGTAGTATGTAGCTTCTCCCCATGACCCCCTCCACCACAGGTCCATAGCAATCTTCTGGGCTGCTATACTGAACTCCATCTATCTTCTCAGTCTCACGTGTGGTGCTGGGCCAAAGATACACAGCACTGTCAAGAGTAGTCACCCCCCTTCCCCTTGTCAGAACGTGGTACTGACAGCCTTTGTTTATGCCAGCACACTGCACACAGCTGAAATTATTATTTTTAATTCATTCCAATTTCTTTGATTTTGCTGTTGTACCGGGCAAGAGTTTCCAACTCCCCTCCCTGCTCACAGTTGGAAAAAGCTTTTTTTAACCCTTTTGCTCCCAGAGGCGATGGGCTGCTAGCAACTTTTATTACAATTAGTTAAATATGATATGTTTATCTCATACACACACATGCAAGAATTCCCTTCAAATATATAAAAGTGTGTATGCTGTGCTCTGTTCAAATGCATGACTGGAGTGGGAAAAAGCTTTCTACTCTCTCTTCTTTACCCTTTCTCCTTTCTTCCTCCTCTCTCTCTTTCTCTCTCTACTCTCTTCTCGCTCTTCCACTTTCCTTCCCTCCTCTCTGTCTTTTTCTTGTCTTCTCTCCCCCCATCTCTATAAGCTCTTTTATCTTTCTCCATTACTTCTCCCTTATTTCTCTTCTCTTTATCTCACTGTATTTTCTCTCTCTATGCTTTCCAATTTCATTCTCTCTGTCTCTCCTCTTTTTTTTTAAATATATGTTTTTATTAAATTTTTCAATTGGTTTAGTACAGAAAAGAAAACAAATAATCTATTATCACAATACACTCCAACATTTGTAGAATAACAGCATTGGTATTACTTCCTCTTAGACTTTATATTAAACAAAAGAGAAAAAGAAGGAAAAGGAAATGAGAGAAAGAGAAGAAAAGAGATGCAAGTACATTTATATAGTTTATATCTGTGCGATCCATTGTGTGATTATATAAATCCTCTTTTACAATTAACTCCATCACCCGTTTAATATGTTTGACCCATGACACTGTCCCCTCTGTTTAACTAATGTTAGCTGGGTCCTGTTCCCAGAAGAATATTACCTCCAGAATGAAGTTTTTTTTCCCTATATAGCTATAGTACATTTTTTCTAGTTTAAGTACCATAGTGACCTCCGATATCCACTGTTCTAGACTAGGAATCTCTAATTTCTTCCACTTTCTAGGGATCAGTCTTTTCGCGCAGGTTATCATGCAGGATAATAATTTCCCTCTATATACACAACCTAAGTTAGGGGTTTGATTCAGTAATATCATGGAGGGGTTAAGTGTTATGTCTAGTTTTATTACATCTCTAATGTAAGTGTTTATCTGGTCCCAGAAAGGTCTCAGGTTTGGGCATGACCACCAGATATGGGTCATGGTTCCTATTTCTCCACAGTGTCTCCAACAAAGAGGCGACACTGACTGAAAAATTTTGCATAATCTATGTGGAGTTAAATACCATCTGGACAGTATTTTGAAATTTAGTTCCACTAAGGTAAGTGAGATAGATGATTTTTTTGTAGAGATGAACGATTGAGACCACTGTTCTTCAGTAATTTCTAGTTGTAGCTCATGTTCCCATTGTTTTGTGTAGGACGGCTTAGTGTTAGGCGTCTGCTTACTCAATATTGCGTAAATCAAGGAAATATGTGATTTTGTCAAGGAAGTGGATGTGCATAGGTTCTCAAATGGTGTTAGGGCTCTCAGAAGTTCATTCTTTTGTGGGTCTGTCATAACAGAGTGTCTCGTTTGTAAGTATATGTACCACTTGTCAAAGGGTGGGCCTATTTCTTCTTTTAGGTCATGTTGGCTTTTAAACAGGCCTTTTTGTATCAGTGTGTGGATGGGGACATTTACGTAGTTGGGGCAGGAGTTGGTTAAACCCTCCAAATTATCTGGAAAGAAGTACGGGTTGTGGAATATGGGGGATAAGGGGGAGATCTTCGTAGAAAGTGTGTTGTGGTCTTTAAGTATTTTATCCCATGTATCTAGAGTGGATTTAATCAGTGGGTTGGTCCTTGTCAGATATGGTCTGTGTTTTTTCAGTAGCCAGGGTAAGCTAGACATGTTGGGCGTGTTTATTAATTGTGCCTCCATCTGGACCCACTGTTTTGATGGGTTGTTATGACTCCATGCTACTATCCGTGCTAGGATAGTTGCTAAGTAATAATTCCTAAGGATCGGGACACTCAGTCCCCCGTCTTCTTTGGCAAGGTATAGAGTCTTTCTAGCTACTCTCGGTTTACTGTATGCCCAAATGAATGATTCTATGCGTTTTTGATGGGTGTTAAAGAAGTGTTGGGGTATATCTATAGGCAGCGCTTGGAACAAGTAGAGATATTTGGGTATTATTGACATTTTGATCGCATTTATGCGCCCCATCCATGACAGATGACCCTGTCTATGCCAGGTGCCTAATAGTTGGTTTATTCCTTCATATAAAGGTGTAAAGTTTTTAGTGTATATCTCCGATGGGTTATCTGGGATGATTGTCCCGAGGTAGGTGACCGACTTGACTATGTCAAATTGTGTATGATCGGTGATGAATTGAGTAGTTGATTCGTCTAGATTAAGGGGCATTAGCATGGACTTGTCAAGATTGATCGAGAAGTTAGAAACCTGGTTATAATTCTGAAAGACTTCTAATAATGGGGGCAAAGAGGTCTTTGGTTCTGTTAGTGTAAATATAATGTCGTCCGCAAAAAGAAGACATTTTTGAGTATAAGGGCCATAAGTGAAGCCTTTAATATCAGGGTGTGTTCTCACTATAGTCGCCAGAATTTCTACGGTAAGGATAAAAAGGAGAGGTGAGAGGGGACATCCTTGTCTCGTGCCATTCTTGATTAGGAAGCTATTGGATAAAGTGCCATTGGCTATTACTTTAGCTGAGGGGATGGTGTAGAGAGCTTTAATTCTGTCTATAAATTTGTCAGGGAAGTTGAATTTCGTCAGTGTCGCCCACATGAAGTCCCAGTCAACTCTGTCAAATGCCTTTTCGGCGTCGGTGGAAAGGAATGTCATGGGTATATTATTATCTGTCGCGTGTTGTAGTGTATGTAGTATTCTTGTAGTGTTGTCTTTTGCTTCTCGTCCTTGTATGAAACCCACCTGGTCATTATTAACAATTTGGGGGAGAATGTTATGTAGTCTTGAGGCTAATAGTTTTGCATAAATTTTCATGTCTATATTGATTAGGGAAATTGGTCGGTAGTTTTGAACTCTGTCAGCCATTTTCCCCGGTTTAGGGATCACAGTAATGGATGCTTCTAAAAGCGGTTGGGAGAATTGTGAGCCATTATCAATGTCTTGATAGAGTGATAGTAATTGTTTTCCACAGTGAAGTTTAAATAGTTGATAAAATTTAGAGGTGAGGCCATCTGGGCCTGGTGCTTTGCCAGCTGGTAGAGAATTTATGGTGTCGAAAACCTCTTGTAGAGTGATTGGAGTTTCTATATATTCCTTATCTGTGTCGGAGATCATTGGGACTTCTACTTTAGATAGATACTGCTGTATAAGCTCTAGTTTATTGTTAGTGTTCTGGTTATTTAGATTGTATAAAGATCTATAGTATTCTGCGAAGCTTTCAGTGATAGTGTCGTTTTGGTGCTGAGTAGTGCCATCTTGGCCTCTTAGCTTGCGGATGTATGTTTGCAATTTTTTCTTTTTTAATGATCTAGCTAACATTTTCCCTGCTTTATTGCTTTCGATGAAGAATTTGGCTCTAGTGGTTAGTGCTCGTAGATGTGCATTATGGGTTAAATGTACGTTTAGTGCTGTCCTGGCTGCAGTCAAGTCAGATAGTCTCTGGGAAGATTTGGGGTCATTTTTATGTGCCACTTCTGCCCTTTTTAAATTATCTATGAGGGAGAGATATATAGCCGATCTTTGTTTGCGGATTCTATGAGTGTGTTGGATAATTTCACCTCTAATGGTGCATTTGAATGCTTCCCAATTATTGGTTGTGGATGTGTCCGAAGGGTTGTTATGTAGGAAAAATTCCTCTACACGTTTATCTATCGCCTCTACGACTGTAGTGTCGGTAAATATGTTATCGTTAAGTCTCCAGTGGTTTCTCGGTTTGGGTTTGGTTAGCCATGTAAAGGAAGTTAAAACCATGCTATGGTCGGACCATGGGGTGTGCGATAATTTGGAATGTTTAAGATTCGAAAGCATATTTTGGGAACACAGGATATAGTCAATTCTCGAGTAACTGCGTTGTGGGTTGGAGAAGAAAGTGAAATCTTTGGTTTCGGGGTGAGCTACTCGCCATGTGTCAAATAGCGTGGGAATCTGAAGTGTCATGTAGTTAGTTTTGATATGCCTGATAGGTATATAAGATTTCCCAGAGGAGGTGTCTAGGGCTGGGCATATTGGGAAGTTCAGGTCTCCTCCCAGCAATATCGGTCCTTTTGCAATGTCTAGTAGGGATCTGGTAACTAATCTGAAGAAGGGAGGTGTAGGTCTATTAGGTGCGTATATGTTGGCAATAGTGATAGGTCTATTGTAAAGTAAGCCTATCAGAATCAAAATCCTGCCCTCTTTATCTCGAAAGGTGTCTAGTAGCTCGAAGGGAATCCCTCGTCTAATTGATGTGCAAACTCCATTTTTCCCGTCTGTACCGGAACTGAGAAAGTGCTGAGTGTAGTATCTGTTGGAGATGGTAGGTGTTCTATGTTTTTTGAAGTGAGTTTCTTGTGTCAATACGATATCTACCTTTTTCTTATAAAAATCGTGGAATGCTATGGATCTCTTTTCCTGGGATAGAAAACCCTTAACATTTTGTGTTGCTATCAAAAAATCTCCTGCAGTGTCATTGGTTGTCATAGTTATTCTCTCAATTTAAGTGTGCTTCTGTATGTGGCTTTAAGCTGGGTAATGAGGACTCTTTGTGAATATGTTCGTACAAGTGGCGTGATAAGATCTGGAGTGTGGAGGAGTGAGAGTTTGTGTGTGAAGAATGTGTGTATAGTGTTGTGTGTGTGTGGTGGTTCAACTGTGTTTGAATGAAACAACAAAATACTCTACTGTGTAACAAAAAGTAGAGAAAAAATAGTAAAAAAGAAAAATTAGTGAGGAACAAATCACAGAAATAAGGCTATAAATTGAAAACTTATACCGTAGGTTGCTGGTCTTGCCTGCATAATAGGTGGACCTAGGCTGTTGAATAAAATTCAGTAAACAAATAACATTCAGTTAAGAATACAAATTTGAAAAGTTTACAATAACATGGATGTCTAAGGAAACCATCTGAGAAATCGTTAAGAATACAGATGAGTATTTAAACTTCGGTAAAACAGTACCCAACTTTCACAATCAAGTTACCTCCCCCTTTATATGTATATTCACAGCTAGCCCCTTCTTTTAAACCCAATGATGATTGACATAAACTATAGGCCGTGTGATTGGGGTCCTGAAAAAATCGGTTGGCATCTGGCAAGGATATATTTCTTCAGATAATCTTTCAGGGATATAGTTCATAGGTAACCTGTGTTTAACAGTTGCAAAGTCCTATAGTTAGAAAAACTTCCAGAAAGTTCAAATCTAGAAGTAGATCCTCGACTACTTATGGAAGGTAACATGTGTATATGGTATCTAAGCTTAAGTCTTACCCCAGTTCATAATTTGTCAGCGGTGTTCCTGGGTTACCGCAGGAGTGGGTAATTGGCATTTACGTGGGGGTCTCTTTGCTGGTGTTTGCCAATTCTTACGTTGATCTTTAGGGAGCTGCATGACAGCTTGATGTAGTCGCCCATTTTCTGAGCTTTCAGATGTTAGGGCAGGAACCCCTAATTGTTTGCAGAATTGTAGAGAGTTTAGGGGGTCCTTGCATTCGTATCGGCGTCCTTCCTTTTGGACTATGAGGGATACAGGAAAGCCCCATCTATATGGGACCTTAAGGTTTCTCAGGTGGGCAGTTAGCTCATTATAAGCTTTCCTCTGTTGTAATGTGCGGTAGGATAGGTCTTGGTATATTTGGATTTTCGATCCTTGGTGAATTATGTGTGGTTGTCGCCTGGCAATAGATAGAATCTTTTCTTTATCCTGATAACTTTGGAAACAGACTATGATGTCCCTGGGTGGTTGATCTTCTTGTGGTTTTGGTCTCAGGGACCGGTGTGCCCTTTCAAGGGAGATGTGTTTATCTTCTTCGTTATCAGATGAAAGGAGCATGCCATGAAACATGCCCTGTAGGAAATCTTTTATTTCTGCCCCTGCGACCTCTTCTGGGATGCCTCTAAATCTAAGATTACAGCGCCTCGTTCTGTTTTCGAGGTCATCCAGCTTATTTTCTAGGTCCTTAATGAGTGTATCATGTTGGGACACTGTATGGGTGATCTCTGTCATATTTATACATATATCTTCGTGTTCGCCTTCTAGTGCTTCGACTCTGGCCCCCAGGTCCGTGATATCTTTTTTAAGGTCAGCACATTCCTGCTTAATGCAACTTTTCACTTGATCAATTAATATTGCTATATCTTTAATGGTGGCAGGTTGATCTACATCTCTGTCTGTAGCTGAATAAGGTGATTTAGGGGAGCCAGGCTGGGAGATAGAGTACTGCTCTAAATCCTCTTCCTCTGCTAAAGAGTGTTGTGGGGACTTCTTCTTCTCTGCATTCTTAAAGAAGGTGGAGACCGCACTTTGTGTGGTGCTATTGTTTTTCACAAGTTTGTCTGATTTGGGCGGTTTGCGTAGTGCCATTGTGGGATATTGTTTCGGTACTTATCCCTGTTAGTTGGTCAGAAGTTCTGTGTAGTTATAATCACAGTAATTTGGGCTGTATTAATGAGTTTTCCCCTTGCTAAATTAAAGTCCACTCGAAACCCCTCTGTATGTAAAAATTTATGCACAGATCGTATCGGCAGTGGTGGTCTATTGAAGTTATATCTGAGCCTTCCTGCCGTTTTGCATAGAGAGTGCTGGGTTGTCTCCTATAAAGTTATGCAGGCATTGTAGGTAATGTGAGGCGCTGTGTGTATGGGGTCAAGCAGCGTGTAGGTCTTTACATAGCGTGTGTGTTGCGCAGCATCGCAATACCAGATCTTGTGTTGTACTCACGTTAGGCCATCTGCTCTGTGTTGCCGATTCTCAGTTATGCCCCGAGGGTATTACATTGCCGGGTCTTTTATCTGTGCTGCTTGTGGGTTATATAACGTCCAGCTGTGGTTTAAGCCTTGAGAGTCCGCTCCGTTGTAGCGTGCATGCGAGGGCCTTCCTATTAGGATTCAAGGCTTGCATGAGTTGCGACCTGGGTTCTCGATAAAAAGTTGTCCGGTTGGTTCCTGTGGACTTTGGCAATCCGGTGCACGATCAATTAGCTAGTTTGCTCGAACAGAACCTGTTTTATCACGATTAGCCTTATCTCTGCGTGAGGAGCTCTAACGACTTGCAGCCATCTTGGATGCCTGCCGGCTCCGCCCTCTCTGTCTCTCCTCTTTATCTCTTATCTGTCTGTTGCTCCCCTTTCCTCCAAGTCTCTCCCGTCTCTCTCACTCTCTTAATACTCTCTACCTTCTCCCCTATCATTGTTCAATCTCTCCCCTATCACTTTCTCACCTTTATCTCTTTCACTCCTTCCACTTTCTCTAAACTCTCTCCCCTTTTCTTTCTCTCACACTTTCCCTCTTCTCTTTCTATCCCCCCTATATCTCTATTCTTTAATATGATCTCTTACTTTTCCATCACTCTTTTCCCCCTCTCTTCTCCTCCCTTCTCTGAGAAATTTGGTGAATAAGTACTCCAAAACATAAATTAAAATATAAATAAAAAAGGGTAATGTCAGGACTTCCGGTGGGCGGGCTAAAGAGAGAGCAGCTAGGAAGGAGAGCTCCGGAGCTCAATTCATCTTAAAAGTATTTTACCTAAAGTATTTCCAGCTGCATTAGCAGTATTTCTGCCTCCTAAAAGCCCAAGTGCACCTTAGCCTTGGTACATCTGGTGCCCGGCAACTCTAGCACTGGTTAACATCACCTAACCCCTGCCGCAAGTCTGATAGCACATGGAAGTGCGCTTGTAAATAGTTCTGGGCACTCTTAGCCATCCACCTCTCCTTTGGTAACTTAGGTACCCAGGAACTTCTTTGGATCAGGATATCTCAACTCCTGGCCGCCAAGGGGTCAGATAATAACTTTGAAGCCGTTAGGCATTTACCCAGCATCACATCCTATAGAAAATATGGCGCACATTACAGAGGCTATATCGGTAATACTCCTACCATTATTTGATGATTTACAGCAATCGCTGGAGAACATTTTACAAGTCACCTGGACCAACAAAGGAGCAATCTCTAGCTTGGAGGTTGTGGAAACTAAACAGTTTCTACTCGTTGAGGATAAAGCTGACTACCTGACTGAGATTGGCTGTATTCACCCGGGTCCCCTCTGTATTGACCCTCCTGCGCTTCTTCCTTGTGATAGTCTCCAAGCTGACAACTCCAGATTACAAACCATACCTAAGGACTGTGTGCATGTCGCCGGAATTGAAATTCCGGCTATACAATATTACACTCCACGGGCTGCCTCTGATATGAAAGTTCGTCACTTGCTGCAACCTTGGTATACGGAGGAGCAGACAATGCTACCAAACGATTGCTTACCGGCTTATTCTCACTCATGGATCCCTTTACTTGGTGTTCTGGACTGTCCTGGTCACTGTGTACATCTGCTAGTACTGGTTTGGCAAATGGATTGTCACAAACAACAAAGGGACTCATATCCACGAAATGGAGTTGGTTAGGTAGTTCTTCTTTGCACGGTTGGTGATCTTTTACTTGTATTGCAAATCTTATACATAATTGGCTTAGCAATACTGACATTTCATACGATACCTTTATCATTACAAGTTATACAACCCTATCTTTTAGGTTGAGACTCATGCTGCACATATAGCTTCATGCAACAGATCCTATGCATACTCAGAATATTTTAGAATACTTTATTGTAATTGCGTATTGCTACTTTTCTATAATTTACTTGTATTTGAGTCATAATGCATTAGCAAATTCTTATACTTGCTGCAATATTGAGAGACTATTGCCACTTACATATTACCAACATGAATGAGTGGGCAGCTTTCTCAAACGATGTCTATGTAAATGTAAAAAGAAAAGCACAAGATCGGCATTTTGCATTCCCGTCTCTTGCAAAATTAACTGATCATTGACTCTGAGGACCTCTAGGGGTGTATTGCAGTACTGCATCTCAGAATTAATTTACAAAATAATAGTTCATCTCCTCTTGGTCTTGGATGTTAATAATTAAGCAAGCTGTTTAGTTATTTCACTCATCACTTTATTAAATTAACAATGCTTAGTCACTCCTTATATGAACCAGACAGTACAGAATGGAACCCAACATATCTTCTCCAATTAGAAATCAGTTTTTTTAAGGTTTTGTGTTTGTTCTCTGTTTGTTTGTTAATTAATGTGGTTTGTTTCACTTAATTAATGCTAGGACCCATAGTAACCTTTATATGCAAGCTTGGGGCCTCGTGTCTACACAGATAATGGACTCACTGCCCTTTAAAACACCCTGCCTAGTGTTATATCCTATTAAATGCCATCTTGATCCTCTTATTATTTTCATCAGACAAATTATTAGAGAAAGAAAATTACCTCAGCGAGTGGTTGTTTGATATACACACATCAGCAGGAGCATTCTTCATATCTTAAAGTTAAAGCCTTGCATACAAATAAGCTGGGAACTCTGCACTTACTAAAATAGTGGATACACTGTCCATTAGAAACATGTTGCTGGGTATTGTACTCCAACTACTGGCAATTAGATTGTTGCTTATTGGGGGTAACCTGTTTGGCGGTATACTTTCACTGCTATTCAAATAAACACCTCTAATACTGTCCTTGTTAGATATATTTCTGTGGACACGCGGCCCCAGTAAATAATTGTTTGATATATCCCCAACTCTAAGACCTTGACAAGAGCTTGCAAGCAAACATGCCTCACAATGATATTCAATAAACGTACCCACTTACATTATCTATCTATCTAGAGATTTGCCTAATTGGCATTCTTCCCCACTAGGATAATGGTTCATTTACTTTTGGGTCTACTCTAATCTGTTTAGTTCAGTTTTTATGTGTTATGTTATATTTTGTTTAATATAGTTAATAAAAAATTAAAATCAGAGAGAGTTCAGGGGACAGAAGAGGAGAAAGTTGCAATACCCACATATCATGCTTGTTTTATAGCTAATAACATGTAAGGTTACTTCACAATTCTAATTCTCGCCTGTCTTAGAGAATCGCCTATTGTTGGTAACGGTATTGCAAGACATTATGCTCTTGATAATAGGTCTTTGGAACCAATTTTTATTACCTCTATACTATGTGTAACTCGTGCTTTTTTCAAAATATTCTTTAACTGTAACATGAACAGCACTGAATTTTCTGTATGTTTTTAATTGCTTACTGTTACCCTGAGCTCTTTTCAATAAAAAGAATTAAAAAAAAAAAAAAAAAGGGTAATGTCCTCTACACAACCAGGCATACAATAAAGGAATATAAATAAACAACCAGGTATACAACACTGGAATATATTTAGGACTAGATTATAAGTAGAGTGGTATTTTGTATTTTTGCTATAGCGAAGACTCTGCTAGAATTAAGATTTTTGTGCTTGTTGGGTTGCGCTGGTATTACAAGTTAAAAAAATATATATTTTGCTCTAACGGTAACCCGACCAGCGCAAAAATCAGAACATAGAATATTGCGTGGGCATTCACGTATTCCCCCATAGAAGTCAATGGAGAAAAAAAGGAGGAAAAAAAACCTTACACCTGACTCTTGCGCAAACACGATCACATTTTCACAATTGCAGTAAGCCAACATGAAAATATTTCATATTCCAATATTCTTTTAGTAATGGAATACGTTCTATTTGTCGTGAGTGAGCTTGTCTCAGGTGCAGTAATAAAGAGGTCCAGACCAGATATTTATCAAATAAGGGCTCACCTCAGGAGAGGTAATCTTTATTACACTGTTGCAACAGTGTCCCAGCACAAAACACAGTAACGCAAGACTAACACGTTTTCATATACATCCATTTTTATACTATTACAGTAACTTACAAAGCAGAGAGCTAATTGTCTGATAATGATTGGCCAATAAATCTCACGTGATTAGTGGTTACTAGGAAAGGGGGGGAAAAAACAGGTCCTCTATGTTAAAATTTGGGAGATATGTTTTCTTGGAATGTGACCAGAGGCTAGTTGGCTAATTGGATTGAGAAGTTGATACTGTACAGAGAAGGCTTGGATTTTACCTTGAGTTTCAGATATTTAGAAAACAATGTATGGGAGAAGCCATAACTTTAAGATGTACTGATACATACTTATTAGGCTAAAAGTAAGTTGCTAAAGATACATCACTTATTAGGTCAGGAGTGAATTGCTGGAAAATACAGAAGTAATATATCTGCAGTTTCAGAGAAGAGTTCAGAAAAGAAAAGGAAAAGTTTGGTTAAACATATAAAATAATGAAAATAGAATAAGCAGCTCATAACATTCCCCCTTTTGATCGCAAACGTCAAAGTGCCGCAATCACAAAAAGTAAATGCGACTCATGGCGGTTTGACAATCACAATGCTATTAGTACATGGGTGCTCACGTCCAAGATGGTTCACAGGACTACAAGAGGGTAAGCAAAAACAAGGTAGGAGTGAAGTTATTAGGTAGTAGGCAATTCCGCTATTACCAGACGCTAGTCGCCATCGGGTGGAGTAGACAACTACCTAAACATTCCTATGCTGTATATGTGTGTGTGGCATGACATAGTGCAGAAACATCCCCTCCCAGATTTATTAACAACAATTAAAAATCCCCATCATTCTAGCAGAGTTGATGGCGAATAGTGAGTTGTCAGGCAGTATCATGGCAGGTGAAGGAATTCTGCACCTGTGAAGGAAATATAGAGAGTGTAAGTATAAGGTAATGCAATATGAAAGCAAAATCAAACAATACAGAAAGACAATGAAGAAATAGAAACCACTAGGGAGGGAAAAAGGAGTGGGGTATGGGTATACAGGCTACGACCGGGGTGGCCATCAAGGTAGATGATGGTCCATGGTCTGTCTGTGGCCAGTTTCCCAATGTAGGAAAGTTCTAGACGATCCTAGGGACGTAGTGCATCCTGCATAGGGATAAGACAGGGAAATTTAGGGCACAGCTGGTGGTTAGACAATAACATTGTAAGGTCAAGAGGTCAGAAGAGATATAGAGCAGGAGAGAAGTAGGTGAACTTAGAGGAAATCAGGGTCAAGAGAGATCTCAACATGGTGGGGAGATTCAAAATGGATAGAGGGAAACAAGTATTTGGGAGAAGAATGAGACACAATGAAAACATTCTTGCATGTAGAGATTAGACCAGGTACACATTGTATACAGCAACACATCAGTATAAGGCATACTATAATAACAATGCCATACAGAAAAAGGGAGTGTAACGATCCCAAATTAGGTAGCCAATCAAAGAGATGGCTAAAAATACGTCCAAGGCCAAATTTGTCATCAATCACATCTTGGACATCCTGGGATAGGGACCTAATAACTGTGAGATGGTGACTCAAATTAAGTGATTGATCAGTAACATATTTACAACATTCTTTGCCCACGAGACTACAACCCCCCCCTGGGAAGCCAGGAGGTAATCAAGGGCCATCCTATTCTGCAATGCTAGTTGTCTAAGCTGTTTCAACTCTTGGGCCACACTCTGAACAACTCCTGCACTCTCATTCATGAAGGTCTGTAGTATAACAGATAACATGATGATGTCCTGATGATTCAGGTAGACACCAACGGCCGGGAGGATAGCTCGACCAGTTGAATCTCCAGCATACTGTTGGACAAGGGGAAACTTCCAGATTCACGTTTATTGCGAATTGGGCCCAAGGGCAGCGTGGGGACAACACGGATGGCTGGGGTTACCACACACAGGAAGCAGATGGCTGTATAGTTACCAGGGAGGACTGACACCACAGTCTGTCCACATATCCAATACAACCCAGGGGGTGGTCTGCTGAGGAAAGATTGTACAAGGGATGGGGAAACAAAAGTACAATTAGGGTCCTGGAGGAAACAAAAAAGTAAAGTGAAATTATGATTCACAGTTAGGATCATACCAGAGGAATTTACCAACCGGAAATGAGTGCCATTACTGGAGATTACATACTCACATAGGGAGGCACCCAACCGCACCGTACCTTGGCCAATTTCCCTGCAGATAGCACCATATGAGGTGCCTCCCAAAGAGATAAAATTACCTGATAGGTTGAACAATGGTGTACCTGGAGGAATAAAAGTAGACAAATCAAAGGTAAACAAATAAACATTAATACCCATAAGAGGAATACCCCCCTTATGATGAATGGAAATGCGAGCACAAATATAACAATTGCCCTCGGTGTGATTGGCTATAGTTTGGAGTAGGACAACATGGGAGTTTAGTCCCCATTCACCTAAAGAATAGTTCTCTGTGGACAATTGGGCATTAGGTAAATTATCATTATGGGGGAAAGAATCATGGGGGTAAATAGGGGTTGTGGCAGAGGTAGTTACAGGGGAACGTCAAGCAAGAAGGGGTGACTTTCGTTTCTCAGCTACCCACTTCATAATTTTCAAACCACATTCACTAGTGGGGCTATGCAAATAGAATGGATAACAAACCCCTTAGAACCTTTAAATACGAACTTTGAGTATAATTACTTGTTGAGGGCAGCTAGTAGTAGGAGGAAAAACTGCCACAGATACAAGGTTACCAGAACAAGAGTATTTAGTAAAGGGGTTAGGACAAACACACCGACCAGAAGACAATATTGGGAAATAGAGTAAGAGAGCATGGTCAAAAGTGTGACACAAAACAAAGGAGACATATTGAGGGATGTTACTCAAGATATCAACAGAGGAGTGAGACAATGAAAATAAGAGTTAGAAAGACAGATCTTTCAGTTTCACTCATTCAGATAGTGGGATTTTACTATTTCTGGTTAGTCTGCGTTTCAAACCAGGAAGGGTCTGAATTAATCACTCGTCGTCAGGGGTCTTGGTTACCCCTTCTTCAGAGGCCTTGGTTGCCCCAGCTTCTTCTTTCTTTGCTCTGTTGCAGGCTGCATCTTTTACACATGGAGTAGTAGATCCAAGAGTACACCGTGGCAACTTTAATAGTTGTTGGAGTAGTCAGCAAAACCAGTAAGGACCTTTCCAGAGAGGCTGCAGTAGCTTTTTTTGATAGGTCTGGACTAAAATAAAGTCACCTGACTGGAAGGGATGTGCAGTCACGTCCAATGGCAAAGACTGAGAGAGAGAGACATGTCTGTGGAGAGAATGTCTGCAGTTGCAAAAGATAAGTAGTTAGTTATACATCACCTACTGCAAGGTCAGGCAGGTGTAAGGTGCTGGCACTATACAAAGGAGGTGGCCTACCAAACAACAGTTCATATGGTGAGAGCTTGAGGGTCCCCCTATGGTTTGTGCGAGTTCCAAACAGTGCCAGGGGCAAAAAGCATCTACCCATTTAAGGCTTGCTTGAGAACAAATTTTTGCAATATTCTGTTTTAGGGTCTGGTTCTTTCTTTCCACTTGGCCTGAGCTTTTCTGGATGCCAAGGGGTATGGAGATGCCAAGTAAAGCCTAAGGCTAATGTCATTGCTGAATAATATTACTTGTGAAATGTGTTCTTCTGTTAGATTCAATTACTCTGGGGAGGCCAAACCTGGGTATGAGTTATTTTAGCATTCACTTGGCAACTTCCTGGGCTTTCACAGTTCTTGTAGGAAAGGCATCGACCCATCCAGTAACTTGGTCCACTAACACAAGTAAATGTTTGAAACCCCTACAGGGAGGTATGTCAGAAAAGTCAATTTGTAAACATTCAAAAGTTTGAAATGCCTATGGGCATCCGCCTGGTGGGCCTTTAGGTTCCCCCTTGGATTGAATTAAGCACGTCTCACAATTCAATACAACCCATTTTGCAGCTTGTTGGGGGGGGGGGAAACCACTGTCTGTTAAGGGTTTCAGCAAGTTGTGTGGTACCTCAGTGTGTTTGGTTATGCAGAAAGGATAGCATATGAGAGAGGTGCGGTTGAGGTAGAGCAGGGCATCCATCTGGAGTGGACCAGATACCAAAAGGTATAGGTAAGGCATAGGTAAGACCAAGAGCAGTCCAGAGGTGAACAGTTTGTTCAGGAAGAGAAGTGTAAAGAGAAGACAATGTAGTGTAAATGGCAGAGAAGCTGCATGCTAAGCAATTTGATCAGCATAACTATTACTATTATTATTACAAACTATTGTTGGTGGGTAAATGGATTGAGTCAAGGAGTGCAGAAACTTGTGGTGCATTGGCAATTTGGGTACCAGCAGAAGTTAGAAAACCCCTTAATTTCCATAATTGACCAGTGGCATATACAATCCCTAAAGAATATTTACTATCAGTGTAAATGTTTACAGACCTGTCCTTTGAAAGCTGACAAGCAAGTGTGAGTGCATGTAGCTCAGCCGCTTGGGCACTGTAGTGAGATGGGAGGGGCTCGGCCTCTATAACAGAATCTGTCATGACTACACCAGAAACATTCACCATCCTCAAACTTCCATCACAGAACAGTGTCCAATCCAGGCTAGGTAGAGGCACATCAGAGAGGTCATCCCTTGGTTTTGAGGAAAAGAGAGATACAGATAAACAGTCATAGTGTGGGGTACCATCATCAGGCAGAGGTAACAAAGTTGCTGGGTTGAGAGAGGTACAGTGGATGATAGTGATATTAGAAGGTACAAGAAGCAATGTCTCATACCTAGTGAGACGTTGGTTTAAAAAATGTTGTGTATTTGTCTGAGTAAAAGGTGTACTGCGTGTGGCACCTAAATGTGTAAAGAATGTCCTTGTACAAGCTCCTTTGCCCTTTATTTTGGCATTTGAAATAGCTGATTTAGCCTGTGGTATTCCCACCTATAGTAAAAGTTTTATACTGGAGTCTCAGCTATCAATCAGCCTAAGTAAATAAGCCAGCATAAGAAACCACACTTACAGTGGGGTGCAGGATAGTTAAAGGGACAGTTTACCCAAATTAAGAATATTAGGAATTGAAACTGCTGACATAGTTAAATATACTAGTGCTGAGCATACAATAAACCTCATTTTCTTTCTCTGTAAATATTTTTTGAAATCTCAGATTTTATATCAGTTTGCCTATACCCCTTTAAATTTTTTTTTTCTTTTTTTTTTTTTTTTCTGCGGCCACTCTAGTTTCCCTGCCTTCAGTGCATAGCACATGCTCCACCCCCTGGCTCCGTGTTGAGCAGTGAGCATTTTTTTTTTTAGAGCTTGAATACATTCAGGTCAGTGATATCTCTCAGTTTGCAACTTATTTGAAGAGAAAAAGAAAACGTTTGCAACATGCAATTCCACTCCTGTATTAGAACAGACTTTTACACAGACCTGTATGTATTCAACTCAGAAGTCAAATCCACATCGGCATGAAGCCTCAATTAGCTGGAAAACAAATGTAACTTTTTTTTTTAATTCTACTGCTAGTCTCTCAGATTGCAGCGCAAACCGCAAAGACTGCAGGCGGGCAGCAGCTGTCATCAGTTCAGTTTGCCTTACAGAGAGGATTGATTTACACTGCCTAAATCTTTGCTATCTAAACGGCAGGTTTTATATTATATATACAAGGAAGGGTCTGTGCACAAGGTGATTATGTAACCAAAGTATTGTAAAACAATATAAAAAAAATATTAAAATTCATCCAGGTCTTATGCAATTATTATGCTCCCAGATTGGCCATGGGGCGGGGTAATAGAGCATTGTAGCACTGCCCTTTTATCAGGGCATTCCAGGGACATTTAGCTGCACTGCAAAGAAGAAGATAAAAAATGTAAAAAAAATAATATATTTTACAAACTTCTACATTTTATGTATTATCTTCTTTTCTTGTTAATCCGGTGTTATTGCTACTCATGAACCCCTTTCCCATGAGTGAACTGGTCCTTTAAGTAATAAAATGACAATTTTCCATTGCTCTGTCTAAGCACTGAGCTCCGATTTTACAGACAAATATAACACAATGAGATATTCTTATTATCTAAAATTAAACCCATTGCAATCAACTGTGTTATGAAAGCATAAAACCAGCTACTTCATATATATACAAATAAACTTGCAATGCAATTTCTCCTATATTTTATACTATGCAGCTTGTATAACAAGTAATTGAAAATACATTAATATAAAAACAATTTTACAGTGTACTGTCCCCATAAGGGCTGACCATTTATCATGTATATTACATATTCAACCTTATTGTCTTATTTACCATCACAACCTGCATATACTTAAATATTTATTGCAAAAGAAACAGACCCAAATACTTTAGATACATCTAATGAAACACAGTCCATAATACAGCAAAGAAGCAGAACTCCAATGGCAAACAAGACAAGTTTTTTTTTTTTTATCTTTTCCACAAACAAATACTTGCAAATACAACATACTTAACCCATTAATCATATACCAGAAAAAACTCTCATATTTACTAGAGCATGACAAAAATCACACACACCATCACACTTTCAAAGTCCTTAGTTACTTCACTTGCAAAAAACAATATATTTTATATGCCTCAAACAGATGGAAACACATTAAATCTCTCATCAGCCCATGCATAAAACAAATATCACTTAATACTAAAACAAAAATGCTATTATTGGCACACAAAATTAAGAACATACATATGACTTTAAAACTAAGTTACAGCAATAACAAGCAAATCATTACAGCATCAAATTTCTTAGCTAAGAATCCCTGATACACACACACACAGCTCTAGCCTGCATCAGACATCAAAGCCAGCTTTCTTTTGCAGAGATTGTACACAAAAATTCATATCAACTCGCATACCGCAAATATTTCACTCCCAGCATTTATTCTTACACAATTTTAACATACATCAAACTTTTAGTGACACAGAAAACACATTTTCATTTGGGTTTTGACGTCCGCAACCCTACTATTCTCAAAAAGATAATAGTAGTCCATCTGGTCAGGGCATAAATCAAACAGAAGATTGCGGAGGGCAATTAATTTAGAGAGCTCAAAGGACCCAAATCTCGGCCACCTTAATTCAGGATCAAGGCTGAGAGTATAGGAAACTCAGAGCTCTGTGCACAAAGTATAAAGTCTATTTTTTTTATAACCAAGCAGTACTGAGTTTTCCCTAATTTGCATATACTTTAACAAGGGGAGAGTCTTTGTCTACTTTAGACAGCCGGGATCCCATTATTATATCCCTGTTCCTTAAAGTGAATGTAAATTTTGATGACAAAGTGTCCAGTCTACAAAAATTCGACCAAAAACAGGGGCCCTTTAACCCATCAAAATCCACACCTCACTTTAATCCCTAATCAAGTCCCTGCAGTTACCGGACGGACACTTCCTCAACGTCCCTGCCTAGCGGGAGAGATTAGCACTATAGTCAATCAAGTCCCTGCAGTTACCGGACGGACACTACCTCAACGTCTCTGCTTAGCGGGAGAGATTAGCACTATAGTCTCAAGTCACAATATGTCTTGGATCACTATTTCTGCCTCTGTAAAATCCCTACCACCTGAAACTTTATTTTATAGTGGGCTGGCACCCTAATGGTGTTTAACTGCCAGACAGATGTCCCACTGAATTTAATAGTGATCCAGTATATAAAACAAAAACAGGGTAAAAGACCCACAACATATATTACACGTACATGAACACAAAAGACAAGAAGACACTCAAAGACTGGTCCAAGGGGAAGATTGTGTCCGTTGTTTGCGGTCTGTTCCTCAGGACGTACTCCCTTATCGCCCCCCGGGACTCCCTGGCCAACAAGACAAAACCTCCAACAGGTAAGCTATAGACCTGAATCAGATGGGTGCGCGCAGATGTTGGTTCCCAGCCAGGGACGCACAGAAGGTCGACCTGAAGCACGTCCCACCAGTGTCGCCAAGTTACTGTCGTGAGTGAGCTCGTCTCAGGTGCAGTAATAAAGAGGTCCAGACCAGATATTTATCAAACAAGGGCTCACCTCAGGAGAGGTCATCTTTATAACACTGTTGCAACAGTGTCCCAGCACAAAACACAGTAACGCAAGACTAACACATTTTCATATACATCCATTTTTATACTATTACAGTAACTTACAATGCAGAGAGCTAATTGGCTGATAATGATTGGCCAATAAATCTCACGTGATTAGTGGTTACTAGGAAAGGGGGGGGGGGGAAACAGATCCTCTATGTTAAAATTTGGGAGATATGTTTTCTTGGAATGTGACCAGAGGCTAGTTGGCTAATTGGATTGAGAAGTTGATACTGTACAGAGAAGCCTTGGATTTTACCTTGAGTTTCAGATATTTAGAAAACAATGTATGGGAGAAGCCATAACTTTAAGATGTACTGATACATACTTATTAGGCTAAAAGTAAGTTGTTAAAGATACATCTCTTATTAGGTCAGGAGTGAATTGCTGGAAAATACAGAAGTAATATATCTGCAGTTTCAGAGAAGAGTTCAGAAAAGAAAAGGAAAAGTTTGGTTAAACATATAAAATAATGAAAATAGAATAAGCAGCTCATAACATATTTATTCATTAATAAATATTTCTAAATATAGCTGATGTTTTTTTTACACAAATATATATGTATACCTATATATATATATATATATATATATATATATATATATATATATGATCATATATAGGTATAGATATATACAGATATATACTGTATATACAGTATATACATTTAGGAATATCTATTTAAAAATACATATAACATATTTTGCTATGTAAAGAACATTGGAATGGGAAATATTTACAGTAAATACATAGTTAAACATATATATATATATATATATGTGTGTATATATATATATATATATATATATATATATATATATACATACATACATATTTAGCAGTGTATGTGTATGTATCTCTATGTTAAAGTACTTTGGCGCCTTTTCTTTTCTTCTAACACCCAAGATTTCATATCTTTGATCCCTTATAACTTTTGTGTGCAATATTTGTATTAAATAATTCTTATGAGATAGAATTATTAACTGTACTTTGTAATGTATTTTTGATGTGTTTTGTAAAACTTTTTAGTTGACCACAGCTCTGAAAGTGCGGTAATCATCCAGCGATTTTGCTCAACTTGTAATATCAGCACAATTAAAAACTTTTAATCTAGTCCTTAATGTGTAAAAAAACAAGTCATATATAAATATCCAAAAGGATTGTTGGTGGAGACAGGCAGGTAGTTTTCAATGGAACAGAGATTTTTTTTGGATCTACCTTTTAAAGTCAGGAAAACCGACTGGTATCAAGGAGATTTGGCATTTAAATACTATCATTTGGATAGATAAGGGTTTGTTGAGTTTCTCTTTTACAGACATAGCCAGCATCTTGCGGTTACCAACTGGCTGCCACCTCAGTACACAGATGACTGTAAGGGTTCCCACCTCTGTGTGGCGGCATTTTCTTTGCCTTTTTCTTACATGGCTGCCTCCCTACTAGTTGTTCCTTTCCCAACCTATCTGAATCCATAACACACTTTGTACCGACATTGCAAAGCCTGTGCACAGAGTCCCGTTCCCTTCAGATAGCAGCCTAGCAAGGTGATTTGTTTGATCTTTATGCATTTTTTTTTGTGGCCGGACTGTTATCCGACGGATAATAATCCGATGGACATTTGTCCAGACACTGGGTGGGAATGAGGCTCAATAATTACTGTTTTAGCTAATACGTTTTTTAGCTAAAACGTTTTTAATAATAGTGGACTGGGTATAAAATATTAATAAACTTGCTGAAATTAATGTTATAAAAAATAATGTTTTATTAACAGCTAAGGTATACATTGTACTTGGTTTCAGCCAAGAACAAACACAGGTTATATAAAAATGTAATAGATTGTCGCCCTCTATTAAAATTTTTGGGAATATAGTAAGCCAAATGTGTACAAAAAGCACAAACATAAAACAATTAAATTAACTTTTATATATATATATAACCTTAGTCCGATGCTAAATACGTGCCCATTTTAAGGGGCTGAGCTCACATAAATGTGACCCTGGACTCTCATGATGGACACAACTATAGGTCACAAAAAATAATGCCAATCAAACATGGTGTTTAAGACATGGGGTTGTAAAGTGTTGAGCCGGTAGATCCACTTTGCCTCTACTTGTAAGAGGAGTCTCTTCCTATCTCCACCATGTTTGAGTGGAGGGACATGGTCAATTAGGGTGAAGCGAAGGTCATGCACCCCATGGCCTAGCTCCAAAAAATGTTGCCCCACTGGTTGATCACTTGTCCCTTTCCTTAGGGCGCTCCTAATGGCGGATCTGTGGTTGGCGAAACGTGTCCTCGCATCGTCTGTGGTCTTCCCCACATAATTTTTATTACAACTGCAGTTCAACAAATACAATACATATGTAGTGGTGCAAGTGATAAAGTGTCTTATTTGATATCTCTTCTACTGATGCGAGTGCCCAAATGTGGACCCTTGGATCATAGCACTGCAAGTGGTGCAGCCAGTGCACCTGTAGGAGCCATGTTTCTTTCTCTGATGGAGCCAAGTATCATATTTGTAACAATGGCTGGGGTCGGTGATCATAAATGAGTCCTTCAGACTTCTGTCTCATTTAAAACCCACTCTTGGGTTCTGCCAATATTTAAATGGAAGTGTAGGGTCACTCTGTACAATGTGCCAATGTTGCTTGAGGGCTTTCCCCAAGGTCCTAGTAGATGGACTATACGTGGTGGTAAAGGTAATTCTTGGCTCCTCATCTTTCGTTGCTGTATTGGATAGTGTACTCACAATCTCTGCCAAGGACCTGCTTTTCCCAATTAGTCATGGGTTGTATCCTCTTTGGATGAATCTTTGTTCCATGTCTGCTAGTTGTTATCTTCTATGCAGGGCTTCAGTATTGTTTCGAATGACACGGCACATCTGAGCCTTTGGAATCGCCTTTATAGTTTTCTATAGAGGGCAGTCCCCAATTGGTTATTCTCTTGCTTGAAAATTCAAAAAAATTCAAAAAATCAAGTCCAGGAATTCAATAGAGATTTCACTGTGTGCCACCTTGAACTTCACCGGATTCTGCAGAGCATTTAGGTGTGTAAACCAGGATTCAAGTTGTACCAGCAACCCCCTCCAGATAATGAGGAGGTCGTCTATATACCGTCTATAAAATAGTACCACTGATTTGTCGCAGATCTGCATTAATGAAGTTTCATATTTCTCCATGAATAGGTTGGCTAATGAGGGGGCCACGTTAGATCCCATGGCCGTACCGGAGATTTGTTGGTAAAACTGACCTCAAAGCGGAAATAATTCAATCTGAGACAATCAAGTAGTTGTATCAGAAAGTCTCTCTGGGGACCAATGTATGGATACCTATCCAGGGCTTCAGATACACACAATTTGCCTGACTCATGGGGAATAATCGTATATAGACTATTCACATCAGCGGTTGCCAAAATACATGGTTCATTGATGGAGACTGATTTGAGATCCTCAATTAGATGCGGAAAATCTCTCAAATAGGACCTCATGTTTCTCACCAATGGCTGAAGAAAATGATCTACAAAACAACGCCAGTCTTGAGGTGATAGATTTCCTGGCCGAAACTTTCGGTCTGCCGGGTGGCCTTCTAAGGTCCTTGTGAATCTTTGGCAACGTATATAGAATCGGGCATGATAGATGTTCAATCATCAGGAATTTAGATGTATATTCATCAATCCAGGCCTCTTTAAGGCATTTTGTACAGCTTAATCAATGATTACTTGAAAGTCCTTAGTAGGGTCCCTATTTAGAGACTGATAGGTGTGGACATCACTCAGCTGCTGTTTAATTTCATTGCGGTGATAGGTGTGGACATCACTCAGCTGCTGTTTAATTTCATTGCGGTAGTCCATATAGTTGAGGACAACTACAGCACCACCCTTGTCTGCCGTCCTTATCACAATGTCCGGGTCCCTTGATAGTGACTGGATGGCCTCTCTCTCATGCTCTGACAGGTTATTACGGAAATTCCTGGATTGGTGGTCACTTAGATCCTTAGTTATCAACCTCATAAAGGTTTTTATACTCGGGTTGTTGTTGCTTTGAGGATCAAAAGAGCTCTTGGTCCTGAAAGGCTGTAATCCTTCCAGATTCTCTGAGTCCCTAAAGAATTCTTTTAGCCGTAATGACTTCTGATATTTCTGGCAGTCGATAAAGCTTCCGAGAGGGAACAAAACTTAGACCTCTGTTCAGCACACTCAGTTCGGAGGTAGACAGGACCTGGTCGCTGATGTTGACCACCAGGTCCTCTATTCCCCCAGGGTTTGATTCTACCTGGGTGGGAGAGGCGGCTTTCTCTCTCCAGTCTCCCCTGCGAACATGGGACCTCCCCCTCTTCTTCTCTGTCCGGCTCTGGTGGTGACCCCCTGAAAAACCTGATGCCCAGTGGTTTGACTGCTGGTATGCCCGCTTGCTCCTTGAGGTAATCCGTTTCCGATCTGGAGCTACTATCGACCGTTTGTAACGACTGTTTAGTGTAGTATCTTTGTCTTCTTCTTCTCTGCACGAAGGGCCTCCTACTATCACCCCCACTTAGCCAGCGGTCAACAGTTTTCTCCTTATGATCCTCACATACCGTGTGCAGTTTCCTGTTCTTAAATTGTACCAGTGTATCCTTATACTCTTTGATCTGTGTGGCTAGTTTCTCAAGCCATTGCTCAGAGGTATCCTCCACCAGGATTACTGCTTTTTGATTCTCGCATTCTTGGATCTCCACTTTGATTTTATCCAGGAGATTTCTCACTTCTTCAGTGACCAAGAGAATTAGATCAAGCGAACATTTATTTAAGATTGCGCACCAGCGCTTACAAAAACCCCTAGGTATCAGCTTTCTCCTGTGATACTCCGAAAGATAGACTCCATGGAGTCTGAGGTCTACCTCTTTCTTCTTCAGTTTCAGGAGGGCTAGATAGATAGCTTGTGTTGTGTCACCCCCTGTAGATTCATCCTCAGAGTTAAACAGGATCCTTGCTGCATCCACCTCCGTGAATGTGAGGGTCTGTACATCCTCCACATCTGTATCCATGCTCAAACAATCCCCCTGGTGTGGTGCACGTAAAGTGCCAGTGCAAAGTGAACAATAGTCCAATTAGGAAGAGGTCAATCTAATTGTGAGTGCAACAACAAAATATAAATATATGTAGCAAGGATGTGCACTCTCACTTCCAAATCTTCTGCCAGGGTGCTAGTGGATATGATAGAAAATTGAAGAAACTTGCACTCTCTGGTTCATTTCAAAATATCTTTACTGTGATACAAAGTGTAACATTTCAGAGATAATGTATCTCATTCCTCAGACACAGGCAATACAAAGTGATGCACATTTATAATCAAACAAATACAAACCCCACCCCCTAATTAGAACACAAAAACCGCCAAAACGGTTACCAAGGTGACCACTGCATCACAATATAAACCAATATACTATCACCATAGAATGTCATTGTACATAAACTGTCTGAGTATACTTAAACATTCTTGATTCGCCCCCGAACTTGCTTCAGATGAATATGAAGTGGAGTCCGTTTTGGATTCCAGATTTCGCAATGGAACCTTGCAGTATCTTGTACGCTGGAAGAATTTTTCAGCGGATGAGGATTCCTGGGAACCAGTATCTAACTTGAGTGCGCCTCGTTTGATATCCTTGTATCATCGTAGATTCCCTGACCGTCCTCGTCCTATCGCTGTGGGACAGCGATCCTGAGTGGGGGGTCATGTCAGGGTTTCCTGTCTCTTTAAGTTGTTTTGCAGTACTATTTCTTTAACATGACATCATCGTGGAGATTGATTGGTCACACCTCCTTTAAAACACCTGTTCTCTCAACACACCTTGCTCAGTATTTTGGAAACCTAGCCCAAGTTAGGTGTAATACAAGCCAAGAGAATCTAAATGAAATATTTCAAGTCTGTTGATTATGTTTTACTTTATTTCAGCATTAAGTTCTGAAGCACTTCTGCTCTCTGTACAACTCTGTGTACATTTCAACTGACCGCCACCTCAAAACTCATAACAGGATAACTCAACACTCACTACCATTGGGACGATCATCTGGGATTTACAAATTGGTAAGATCTGACTTTTACATCTTTTTATCTTACCAGTCGTCTCCGTGAGAACAACACCGTACCTGTCACTTCCTGTCCTCCGCGTACAGCGCTTGCTTCTGTGCTGACAGGCAGAGGGACAGATCCGTTGCAGCAGTCAGACTTCTTTTGCAGCTGAAAGCAAAGAGTGATTGGGACTTAAGATCTGAAGTAAGAGGGGGTTGATCTGGCTTAACGAAGGTACAATTTCTGTGTTTAACCATTACCTATAATTAACAGTGCTTAAGTACAATTGCTAAGCTTTATTGGATTGAACTAAGTAAACTTGTTAATAGCTACCACTGTATCACTGAGCTCACTCTGAGGTTCTATGAGTTGCTACATCCTATTAGAACTCACTAACATAAAAGGTAGTGGGAATAGAGCACCATTTCTACTACTCCACCAAATCTGTGTACTGATACTCAGAACTTAAGAATATATTAATTTCACTGATCAACAGATTCCCCTCTTTCCATAGAGGAATCAATAACATCTGTGAAAACAATCTATCATTTGCAATCTGCAGTTGTGTTCCTCTAAATACAGTGTGTGTTACCATTACAGTAGGTATTCCTCTTGGGCACTTAAATAGTTTTGAGAGTTTAGGAACTATTTTTCGTATACCTATATTGTTATTTGTGTTAGAATTGTTCCCCCTTGTTTTGTAATATGCAATGTTCACCGCTAACATAATTGTGCTAGGGCTTAGTGTATATGGGAGTTGGGGACACGTCCTACAATAGTACATATTTGTAGATTGCTAATTGGTGTCCCATGTCTCTGCTGAGTTGTAGCTATAGGAAATCTTTGGCTAGGTTTTTCCCTTAGGAGTTCCCATTGATTGATCTCTTATAAGGGTTTATATATTGTAGCCGTTGCCATTAGGACTCAGTATATCTGTATATTAATATATGCTGTTAATTACTCATGCCCTTTTAGGTAGCCCTATTCACTGTATTGTCTTTTAATGGCTCAGTTATTCCCATGATAGGACGCTAAATCTCCGTAGAGGGTGAGATTACTTTAGCTTTACTTTCCACCTAGCGACTAGTCCGCTTGTGCCCCGGGGGTCTACTGTAGGCCATTGTGTTAGTGGTAGTTTCAAATGCTATTTGTATATTGATTGCTTCTGCTGTTTTTTTCTAGGTCCGTGTTGTTTACTATGTGTGCGTCCATCCTCATGACAACCTTAATGCCTTTTCGTGATTGGCGGATGCCTACCATGTGATGTAGCCACCGGACTAGAGTGTTTCTTCCGGGTTTGCGAGCGGTGTGTGTTACCTCTCCTTGGGTAGACAGATTGTCATTTGGAGGAACGTCACGGCTTCAAGTGGGGTTAGTACATGTAGATTTAGCTGCTCAATAAGTTTACTAACAAGTTTTTTTGAGTATGATTATCGCCAGGGTGTTTGTCCTTATCCGGTAGTGGATAGAGGTCCCTGCTGTTTGCGGTCTAGCTGAGTTTCTGTAAGGTCTGTATGCTGATACATTACATCTGTATTTCATGTTTACCTTCTCCCCTGTGTTTAAACAGAGTCACTTTCACTCAAGGATATTTAAGTATAAAAAGCAAAGAAGGTCAGGAGCACCGGGTGTGTGGGGTTTTAAAACTTAATTTTATTGAACAAAGTTAAAATGAAGGGTTATAATACTCTGGGTAAAACCACTATAATGGGAGGCAAAAGATTAAGCAATGGCTGACATGTTTCTGCTCTTGTCCGTAGTCGTAGCCCCTGTGTAAAACAATGCACACACGTATCTATTAAAAACAATTTCTTCCTTCTGATTGGGGCAGAGAGACACACCTTCTCACAAACCCCTATCAAATCTTCCCGTTGACAATGTTTCCCTCCCCTAACTCCTGATTGGCCCTGCTCGGATAAACAGCAAATGGATGTACACTTCCCCCTCCCGCAGTTCACACTTCGCCTTCATGAGTTTAGAAATAACTCAATGAAATCTTTAAATTGACAGGAGGGGTGTGTGCACAAACAACACTGTAATCCCATTGTATAACACCCCCTAACCTATCAGGGTGCTTACTGTTAATCCCATGTTGGTTGATAATAATACATTTATTTATAATAATTATATCAATGAGGAAGCGGACCTATTTAGACTACCCTGCTTAACTAATAAGTTGGATACTGGGATATGTCTGGAATAAAGTGGACTTCACTGAAGCACTATGAGTTATTAACAGTATAAATATAATGAAATCTTTATTATAAGGGGAATTTATATAGATCTAATTTTATCAGTCATATAAATATTTAGAATGGTAACACAAAGGACTTCTCACTCTAGACAACTGGTACCAAAAATTCATACCAAGAATTAATGCCAAAAATTGATGAGGTCATACTCAGAGTTGAGGCCTTCTGGAATTCTAGTTCTCAATTTGAATATCCAGAAGGCCTCCCTTTCTGCCAATTTCTTTGATCTACTCTCACCTGACTTCACCTTAAGGGCCCTCTCAGCCAGGCTCCACTTAAAACAAGTCACATCCTTTTCGTGGAACCTAGCAAAGTGGTTTACAAGTGGAGAAGTGAGGATACCTGCTCTAATGTCAGCTAGATGCTCCTTTATCCTGACCTGTGCTTCTCCTGTCGATAGACCTACATATCAAAGGTCACATTGGGTACAGGAGATTACATATATAATATAAGAGGAGCGGCAATTTAGACAGGGTCTGATTTGGAATGTTTCCCCCATTGCTAATGACTTGAAGCTGCTTCCAATAAGTGCCTTTGCACAGGCTACACAAGTCAAATTATTGCATCGGAACATTCTGTTCATTCTGAGATAGGATGAATTATCTTCAGCAGAATCCTTGAGCCTTGTGGGTGCCATAATATTTCCAATGGTCAGACCCTTCCTGTATGCGAACCTTACTCCACTTTCTACTACCCCCTGTAGACCATCATCTGCTTCTAACAGTGCAAAATGTTTGCTCACAATTTCACAGATCTGAGAATATTGCTGGGAGAATTCTGTAATAAACAGAGTTTTATCATTGGGCCTATCAGGTTTTCTGATGATTTGCTTACTTTTGGACCTTTTTAGGAGGGTATGGACCAATTTCCTTGCCTTCTGTATGGAAGAGTGCTTATATCCTCTCTCTTTTAATCTCACCACTAGATCGTTGGCCTGTTTCTCATATTATGCATTATCTGTGCAGTTCCTTTTGAGGCATATAAATTGGCCCTTAGCCACTCCATCAATACCCCTTTCCAGAGTCCCTATGAGAGTTAGATTCAAAAAATTTATCTCCGTCTCATGTGACTCAGAAGTGAAACTGATGCCTACCTCATTCTCATTTAGATTTCACAAATACCCTCCTCAGTGCCTCTCCAGATGAAGAGCAAATCATCAATGAAGCGCCCATACCACAAAATCTCATGCCTGAAGGGGTTCAGCTCTCCAAAGACGTGGGACAGCTCCCACCAACCCATGAACAGGTTGGCATAGGAGGGGGCAAACTTAGCCCCCATCGCCGTCCCACGCCTCTGGAGAAAGAATTCCCCCCCAAACGTGAAATAATTGTGGGTAAGGAGGAACTTGATGACTCTGGTCATATATTCCACAAATACATCATCCCCACTGAACTTTCTTTCCAGAAAAAAAACTTACTGCTAACAATCCTTTGTCATGTGGTATTGTGAAATACAATGACCGTACGTCAACTGTGAGCCACCTATATTTTTCTTTCCAAGTCACTTGCAACAGCAAGTTAAGGACATGTTTGCTGTCTGAAAGGTAACTCCAAAGGTCTACCACTAGGGGTTGCAGAATACCATCCACCCACTCAGACAAGTGTTCTAACAGGGACCCAATGCCACTGATAATCGGCCTCCCCTGTACCCCTACTAGGGACTTATGGACCTTTGGCAGATGATTGAATGTAGGGACACATTATCAGACAGTTTATGTATAATGACACTCTATGGAGATAGTATGTTTGTTTATATTGTGACGTAGTGGTCACCTTGGTAACCGTTTTGGCGGTTTTTGTGTTCTAATTAGGGGGTGGGGTTTGTATATGTTTAATTATAAATGTGCATCACTTTGTAATGCCTGTGTCTGAGGAAGGGGATACATTATCCCCGAAACATTACACTTTGTATCACAGTAAAGATATTTTGAAATGAACCAGAGAGTGCAAGTTTCTTCAATTTTCTATCATATCCACTAGCACCCTGGCAGAAGATTTAGAAGTGAGAGTGCACATCCTTGCTACATATATATATATATATATATATATATATATTTATATATATATCTCAGTGACGTGCAGTCACTAGAGGCAGGTGATGCAGGGCTTCACTTCTCATATGGGCAAAACTATATTTTTTTTATTAGCTTTTAAAAAAAAATAAAAAAAAATATTGCAATTTTTTTTCCCCCAGCATTTTTTTTTCACAGCTACATGTTGTGCAATGGAGAGGCACAAGCAGGTCTGCTGACTGCTGCCCTCCATTACACAAAATGCTGCGCCACCTACTGGATGAAAGTGGTTAAGCTCATTGCATGGCCCATAAGTGCTTATTTGAGGCAGGCCTCTTTGGGGCTGACCCAATCCAGTGATAGGCATCAGTCAGGGGAACTTAGGGTTGGGGCTGGATGTTAAATGATATCAAACAAAACAAAAACGGAAAAAAACTACTTTCATTTATTTTGTTGCTACCCTGTGCAGCTGCCAGCTTTGCTTCAGTGAAAAAGAGAGTTCTGTACTTCCCCTCCAAGTGCAGTGGAATGTGCCACTGTCACTTCTGTTATGGGTGTTATGTTTAGCTTATATGCAACTCTATGATTTATTTCTATTGCACTTGTTTCCTGTTTGGCATTTCCTGTTCCTGTTAGTTCTATGCTAAGATCATGGCTTCTGTACACTAATGCTTGTACTGTCATTATTTACACCACATAAAACATGGTGTCAGAAGTATATGAATCTGCACTGTTTCTATACATCTGATGCTAAGAACTTGCCAGTCTTGCAGTGAGAGACTTTAGAGCTGATTGTGCCTAATGTAGCAATTGCAGTCCTGTGCTGAAAGCTGAGCACTGAAAGCAAGAAAACCAGCACCATGGCAGCTGCTAACAGCATTCCACTGCCTGAGGCAATGAGGGTGAGTGGGGATTGCAGCAGTAACTGGGACAACTTCAGAGCTGAGTTTGAGGATTACTCCCTAGCCACAGGGTTAAATGAGAAGCCTGCAGCAGTGCAATCAGCTACACTGAGGAGGGTGATGGGCAGTGAATGCCACCATGTTTACAAGCATAATTTAAACCTCACAGAGGAGCAGAAGAGTGACACTAAAGCCATCCTAGATGCATTAGAAGCTTTTTTCAGACCTTCTAAAAATGTCATATATGAAAGGTTTATATTTGGCAGCTGCAAGCAAGAAGAAAGTGAAGCAATAGACAACTTTGTCACACGGCTAAGAGAAAAAGCTGTGAGTATGGCTCTCTGAGAGATGAACTTATTCGTGACAAAATAGTTCTAGGTATTAATAGTGAAAGCACACGCCGCCGCCTATTGAGGGAATATGATTTAAACCTACAAGCAGCAATTGAGATATGTCGCACTGCAGAACTTACTGACAAACATATGAGAGCTATGGAGCAGGATAAACAGACTGACAGTATCAATGCAGCCTCCAAGCAACAGCTAGGCTTGAAGAACCACCAGCACAAGTTTCAGCACAAAAATCACCTACGCAACTCACCTATGAGCAAGCCTGCATCCTGCAAGTACTGTGGCAGTGTGCATGTACGAGAGAAAGAACAGTGCCCTGCTTATGGGAAAATCTGTAGAGCATGTGGTAGA
This sequence comes from Bombina bombina, assembly GCF_027579735.1. Classification (NCBI taxonomy): domain Eukaryota; kingdom Metazoa; phylum Chordata; class Amphibia; order Anura; family Bombinatoridae; genus Bombina; species Bombina bombina. Next base: position 764,050,441 of record NC_069502.1, on the reverse strand, counting down.
CTAAATCATTTTGCTGGAGTATGTCTGTCAAGTAGAATGGAAGCAAGAAAGATGCACACATTTGAGAAAATGTCAGATTCTGAGGATGCACATTTACATAGTACTGAGGTGGTTTACTCAAAAGAATGCATTGGTGCTGTAAAATCTAAGGGCCAAAAATGGTTTGTAAATCTGAGACTAAATAATATATGCCAACCCTGCTAGCTGGACTCAGGTGCAACATGTGATGTCATGAGTTTAAAAGACAAGATGAAACTGGCACCTAGGGTACCTCTTCAGCCAAGTAGCACTAAATTGAAGTTATATTCAGGGGAACTAATGGATTCATTGGGACTTTTCCAAACAGAATGCAGCATACGTGAACGTATTCACAAACTTGATTTTGAGATTGTTGAGGCCAATCAGAAACCGCTATTGTCTGGTTAAACATGTGAGCGCCTGGGTCTGATGCAGTTCACCATTCCTGCTGAACTACACAATGTTGATAATCAGCCTGCAAAATCCCTGACTAGGCCACTGACAAAACAGCAAATCCTAAGTGTCTATAATGATGTGTTTGATGGCCCAGTAGTATCTGTTCCAGGAGAGGTACATTTTGAACTTAATCCTAGTATTCCACCAGTACAATGTGCCCCACGCAATGTGCCAGTAGCCATTAAGCTGCAGGTCAAAGCACAACTGGATAAGTATGAAGCTGAAGGACATCTTACTTCAGTATCAGAGCCTACGGATTGGATAAGCAACATGGTAGTTATTAGGAAGCCTGAGAAGATCAGAATTTGCATTGATCCCAAGTTTCTGAACTTGGGATCAATGCAAACCCTGAAATGGTCACACTACTTAATGCCAACACTTGACAACGTTTTGCACAAACTACCCAAAGCATGGATTTTTACACTTGTTGATGCAAGAGATGCCTTTTTACAGTGCAAACTGAATGAAAAGAGTAGCTACATGACCACCTTCTGGACTCCTTGGGGCAGAAAGAGACGGCTGAAACTGCCATTTGAAGTCTCTGTAGCACCGGAGGTGTATCAGCTAAAGCAGCATGAACTATTATGTGGGCTCCACGGAATTGAGCCAATAGCCGATGACATTCTTATAGTTGGCTGTGGTAATACAGATGAAGAAGATGAGCATGACCATGATGAGAATCTAAAAGCGCTACTGGATCGTTGCAGGCAGGTGATGCTGAGACTCAGCGTAAAGAAATTGCAGTTCAAAGTGCAAGAAGTTCGTTTCCATGGACATATCCTGTCCTCACAAGGCTTAAAAGCTGACCCAGATAAGATTAGAGCCATTGTAGACATGCCACACCCTGGTGACGCCAAAGCGGTACAGCGTTTTATTGGCTTTGTCACATACCTAGCAAAATTCATGCCGCACTTGTCTGAGGTGTGTCAGCCATTGAGAAGACTTCTGGACAAAGATGCAGTTTGGCACTGGCTTCCCAAGCATGACCAGGCAGTGGAGGAGATAAAACGCTTGGTCACCGCTGCCCCAGTGTTGAAATATTATGATGTCACAAAACCTGTCGCAATACAAAGTGACTCAAGCAAAAATGGCCTAGGATGTTGTCTATTGCAAGAAGGTCAGCCAGTTGCATATGCGTCCAGAGCTCTTTCGTCAGCTGAGCAGAATTATGCTCAAATTGAAAAGGAATGTTTAAGCATTGTGTTTGCTTGCCAGCGTTTTCATCATTATCTTTATGGCCGGGATACAATCAGAGCTGAAACTGATCACAAACCGCTAATAGCCATATTCAAAAAGCCCCTTTTATGTGCTCCCAAGCGTTTGCAGAGCATGATGCTTACATTGCAGCATTACAACCTCAATGTTGTCTACAAGCCAGGATGTGAAATGTATATCAGTGATACCCTGAGCAGAGCTACAACGGATCATGTGGCACCCGGAGGTGAGCATGAGCATCATACAGTTTGTTTGCTGCAACAGGAACAAACTTTCTTTGCTGAAGTCAATCAAGCGGACTATCTAAATGTCACAGATCAGCGGATACATCAGCTCATACAGCACACAGACAGAGATGCAACTTTACAAGCACTGAAGTCTATTGTTCTGATTGGGTGGCCAGATGAAAAGGATGCAGCACCTGCAATTGTGAAAGAATATTGGTCCTTCAGAGATGAGATCAGCATACAAAATGGTATCTTATACAAAGGACAAAGAGTCATAATACCAAAGTCACTTAGAGCAGAGATGTTATTACGCATACACTCAAGTCACATTGGGGGTGAGGCATGCTACAGACAAGCTTGTGATACTCTTTACTGGCCCAACATGCAAGGTGAAATCAAAGACTTTGTCAGCAATTGTCCCACTTGCAATGAATATGCACATTTGCAACAAAAAGAAACCATGATGTCACATGAGATACCTACACGTCCTTGGTAGATCGTCAGTATAGACTTATTCAACTACGCAGGAAAAGAATATCTGATATTAGTTGATCATTACTCAGACTTCTGGGAAATTGAACTTCTTCCTGACTTATCCACTGAAACTACAGTTAAGAGGTGCAAGGCTCAGATTGCACGTCATGGACAACCAGATAAAGTGATCTCTGATAACGGCCCTCAGTTTGCAAGCTTACAATTCAGGAAATTTGCCACTGAATGGGAGTTTGAGCATGTGACTTCTTCACCACGTCATCCACAGGCTAATGGCAAAGCTGAATCTGCTGTGAAGATTGTTAGAAATGTATGCAAGAAAGCACAAAGTGATGGTAAAGACCCGTGGAAGGACATCTTACATTGGAGAAACACTCCAACCGAGGGCATGGATAGTAGTCCGGCACAGAGACTGATGTCAAGGAGATTAAAGACCTCCTTACCAGTTGCCAACAAGCTACTTGAACCCTCTGTGATACATGGTATACCAGAAAAGTTACGACTTAAGAGGCAAGTGTTCAAGGCACGATATGACACATCTGCCAGAAATTTGCCTGAATTGAATATTGGGGAACGAATCCGTATGAAACCCCTGCCTGGAGATGGAACAAGTCATTGGAGAATGGGTACCTTTCTGCAAAAAGTTGCACCACGCTCCTATCTTGTGGACATTGAAGGAACCCTCTATCGCCGCAATCGTGTGGATCTACGAGTGGCTGAGCAGCCTGATTCTCAATATCCAGTTGACAGACCAGACTCATCTGAGATTATAAGGGCACACTCACCCATTGGCAGTAAGGAATGTACAGATGTGATCACACAGACTAATATTAATGACAGTCCTGAGCAAGCAGGTATACCTCATGGCAGTCAAGCACAGAGCATGCCAGCAAGTATTGAGAAGAGCCCATTAAGCTCAGAGAGGGCTAAGAAACTCTTTGTACAAGGAGGGCCAGTTTTCACCCGTAGTGGCAGACATTCACAACCGCCCAAGAGACTTAACCTGTAGAATGTGTTATTACAAGGACTCATCCAAATTTCACAATGTTGATTTATTAACACTAAAAGAGGGAGATGTTATGGGTGTTATGTTTAGCTTATATGCAACTCTATGATTTATTTCTATTGCACTTGTTTCCTGTTTGGCATTTCCTGTTCCTGTTAGTTCTATGCTAAGATCATGGCTTCTGTACACTAATGCTTGTACTGTCATTATTTACACCACATGAAACAACTTCCTTACAGAGCAGGAAGAGATGCAGTGAGCTGTGTTTTAGCCACATTTTATTGAAGTAAGTTCTGCAACCTTAGATTTTGCTGAACGGGATTCTGTTAGTGAAAATTATAATTTAATAAATGTGGTTTAGTGTTTTCTGTTTTTTTACTCTTTTACAACAGTTTAAAGATTATTTTTGTATTTTGTTTACTTAAACTTTACACCCACTACCTAAGCAGCTTACCTCTGTACTCCACACTAGTTTAAAGCCTCACTCACTTTCTGAATTTCTGCACTCTCTGTAGCTCTGCAACTGTGTTTTCTCACAATATTATTTTACTATTATGCTGTTTGTATGGATGAGTTGTTATTTGACCAGAGTAAGATAGACCAAAAGCATGGTAATGTAAAATGAAACCAAGCAATTTAGAATGAGTTATAGCAAATATTCTCCATGGCTCCTGTAGCTATAGTATTTCATTTAAACCAGGGATTCCTTAGATGTATGTTGGACAACCCTGATGTAGACAACAAATAATAATTTATTAATGCTTCCATTCATATGTGCTGTTCTGTTTCAGATATTTAAAATTGATTGTGTCTCCCCCCTTTCAGTGGTCCCTCTTCCCCCCGTTGTGTGTCTCTCTCTCTATCCATCTCTCTTTCTCTATCTCTCTCCCTGTCTCTCCCACTCCCTCTGTCTCTCTCCTTATGTGTCCTTCTCAATTCTCTCTCTGTCTCTCTTCCTTCCCCTCTGACTCTCTCATCCCTTATGTGTCTCTCTAACCCTCTGTGTGTGATTGTGTCTCTCTAACCCTCTGTGTTTCTCTCTCCCTCTCCCCCGTCTCTCTCTCCCTCTCCCCCCGTCTCTCTCTCCCTCTCCCCCCGTCTCTCTCTCCCTCTCCCCCGTCTCTCTCTCCCTCTCCCCCGTCTCTCTCTCCCTCTCCCCCCGTCTCTCTCTCCCTCTCCCCCCGTCTCTCTCTCCCTCTCCCCCCGTCTCTCTCTCCCTCTCCCCCCGTCTCTCTCTCCCTCTCCCCCCGTCTCTCTCTCCCTCTCCCCCAGTCTCTCTCTCCCTCTCCCCCTGTCTCTCCCTCCCTCTCCCCCTGTCTCTCCCTCTCCCCCCGTCTCTCCCTCTCCCCCTGTCTCTCCCTCTCCCCCTGTCTCTCTCTCTCCCCCCTGTCTCTCTCTCTCCCCCCTGTCTCTCTCTCCTTATCCCCCCGTCTCTCTCTCCTTATCCCCCCGAGTGCTTTTCTGTGTTTCTTTCTACCATTTATTTATTTAATTAATGAATTGGTGGTGCCATCTGAGGATGTGGCTTTATTTAAAGAGGTGGGGTCAAGAGCCCCACCATCTTTAAATTTCACCAGCTGCCACTGGATCAAGACATTTTTATATTTACTGAATAATGAAGGAATCTATTTTGTTATCTGGCAAGAGTTTATGTTATAATCCTTTAGACTAAATTTAGATGTTTACTATTTTGACCAGTTTTCCAAGACACCATTTAAAGGAACATGAAACCCATATGTTTTCTTTCATGATTTAGAAAGAGCATGCAATTTTAAATAACTTTCCAATTTACATCTAATATCTAATTTTCTTCATTCTTTTGATATCCTTTGTTGAAAATCATATGCTCAGTAGCTGCTGATTGGTGGCTGCACATAGATACCTCGTGTGATTGGCTCACCCATGTGCATTGCTATTTCTTCAACAAAGGATATCTAAAGAATTAAGGCCACTGCCTCACCAGCCTCTGACGTCACCGCACGTCACTGATATATATATATATCAACAATAAGTAGAATGTCACAGACCCAAGAGAGCTCAGATATGTGACAAGCAGCACTTAAAAGTTTGCGCTATGGGTAACAGATAGTGGAATCCAAAAAGCAGCTATCAAAGGGGCTTTGTTGTGTAGGTGATCACATAAAAACACATAAAGGTCACCTAAACTCACTTCAAAGAAATGTATACAGAGAAAGGAGTATGATAGCACTGAAAGAATAACCAATATATGTTCATTAAATCACTGGTTACAGATCTATAGCACTGATAGTGACAGCTTGTTTTGTTCTTGTTAGAACTCATCATTAGCAGATAGAATAATATTATATATTAACTTGCATATTTATTAACATAAAACAATTGACTTTTATAATATATATTAACTTACATATTTATTATTTTTTATAATATATTAACTTATAATTATATAATGTGTTAAAAGCACATCGTGAGAGTTAGGGACAGATGGATAGGTTCCCAGAGGCAGTTGCAGCACCCGAGGCATTGATTACAACAGAACAAATGATGTTGTATAATGAAGCTTTATGATTTTATATAATTTTATTGTAAATAATATAGTACAGAGCATTCTGGAGCCCACGTTCCCTTTGTTTTAATTTAAGTAAATCTTATACATTATGTGCTTTAAAAATTTTAATCTTGAGTATTCACTGTATTTTTCTAAAATTTTCTTTATCCTATTGTTTTATGGTTTCATTTTTGTTTTGTTTTCTCAGTTTAACTCCAAAATAAAAAAATTTCGATTGTTGACTCCCATTTTGCTTGTTCCTTTCTTATTTTTGAAACTAGCCAGCAAATGGTTGGGTGGGTTACAGACATTCGTTGGTCAAATGCTCTGTGCCATCCTTCTAGTGAGTTGTTTGTTCTATGTAACCCTAGTTTTGTTCTTTCAAAAGTGTTCTACATTGTAATATCGAAAGTAGGTTTTCTTCTTGTAAAAAGAAAAAACCAATTGCTGTAAGCAATTGAAAGGAATGTACTTACATAGCACTCAACAGCACATGTTTTGAACTAGCTAGGTACCATAGGTGAGTGAGCCCGTGAAAGGCAGGTTTAAAACTTAACTTTTATTAACTCGATTAAAAAATGAAATAGTTAAAAATATCAGCTAGTGTGACCCAGAACGAAGGTGATTTCAGGGGGGGTGAAAAAATATTCCTCCCAAATCCCAATGTGTTTAATATTAATGCCCCTGTATGGTCTCCTGGGGTAATGCCCTTGATAAAAAGGGGAGTAGTACAAATGTACCTCTAGATTAGGTTGGTTAAGGTGAGGGTCAATATTACAGTAAGAACAACCCTGCTGTTACTCTCTGTCTGAGTCAGGGGATCTCCACAGTAAAGTCACACCTTCCAGAATAAATTATAAGGTACAGTTGTCTGTAGGAGATGTGAGCTTACCACAAATTAAGTAATGTTAAATTTGCTATCGGGTACCGGAATAGATAGGGTACTCCTATTATTTATTAGTCAGTGATTACTAGTGGGATTCAGCGCCTATTATCCTCTTATTTATCTTGTATACAATAGTTTACTAGTATTGTTTGAATTATTATATAGGTGGTACTAGGAATACAGTTACCAACCCGGTACTTATGATATCAATTCTATTGTTATTTTTATCATCCTGTCAGATAATAAGGCCACTGGGGATAAGTTGATTCTAGAGGTGCCCACGCTCTTATAGCAAATTCACGTTGTATTGGGTGAAATATTTAAAAAAACAAAAAGAAAAAAATCTAGTAATTCACAGGAATGGAATAATTGTATAACTCAAGGAAATATTTATAATTTTACCCTAATTGTCTCTGTCTCTTCAATTTATAGGACACTTATAGTGATATTTACCACTGTGGGGTCGATAAGGCTAGTGTGGCTAGGCCTAAGTTATATTAGGATATTCCTGGCTTGTCAATGTTTCCCTTGTGAATGGGAGATAATCTTAATAGCCTCCTCAATAAATGTTCCTTATGTTGAAAATAAATCCCATGCAAAATTACACACGCTAGGTCCCCCGAAGTTATTCAATTTTATTGTTAACTATTGCAGTATAATAGTGTAGAGGAATGCTTGGTGTAACATACTTGGGTGAAGTAAGACTTTAGAAACACTTGCACATTAACCGTGTACCAATCTCTGTTGGTTTATTTACATTCAATAACGGTATGATTGCCGGAGGAGCTGTTTATTTCAGGAAACCGCTATTCCTATATAACCAGTATTTCCCTTGTTCGAATCTGATTAGTTGTATATACTGAGTTGTTTTAAGAAAATGAAAACGATACCCAGACTACTTAATGCACAGATTTTCTCAGCTGTGTTAATTCAACAGATATCTTGCACTTAATGTCCATAAGACCGTGCCGTAATTTATGCTAATGCCACTGTTGAATTAAATGTGTTATTAATACTGTAATTCACACTGTAATATCGCTGGGGAGAAAATTTCTTTTAAATATTTGTCATTGGATACTTCAAATTGACTCCCCAAACTCCTGGTTCAGCGGTTACACTCTATTTGTAGCTGACAGTGCAGGTGTCTGGTATATATAAGAGGGAACTATTCTCCCCTCTTCTTGAAATAAGATTTACAATGTAAGCGTACCAATATACAAGTAAATATAATCAGGTTCCTGCTGGTATACAGGTAGCGGTTAAGAATCCTGGCTGTAAGTGTAAATTAAATTATCTCTCCGGTAATTCTATTGTCTTTACTACCGCTAAAAAATAGTAGTTGTAGAATACTTAGGTAAGGTAAATTATGGATTTTTCTTTAGCGTAAATATATTTCAACCGGGCACTCTCACAAACATACAGGTTTAAATAAAATTCTAATAATCCATTCGCTCAACAAGTCACACTGCTGTTTAGTTTAAAAAGGGAGAGATAGTCTCCTGTAGCCCTGACATGTTTCGCCTAAACGGCTTTGTCAAAGGTGGGGCGCCCGCCATTCTTAGGGCTTTTTATTGGCCAGTCTCAGAGGGGCTTGTCCCTCTTCAACTGATCCGATTGGTTCCTCCCTACTTTCATTCAATAGGTTACTAGGGAGGTGTGTACTATCGTCATTGTCTGGTTTCCACCCTCTTAATGACGACCTTGCATTGTATTATCGTTACACCTGTTATTGATGCAGGACTGGATATATATATATATGTATGAGTCAAACTGAGATATAATAATAAATCTTTAGCTGCAAGGGAAGGGGTTCATTCCTTTATTTCAAACTGTAGCGTGATCGAATATACTTATTTTATATATTTATTTTACTTATAGTTAGAATGACTAAAAAGGGAAAGTTATATTGAGAAGTTAATTTTCTTGACAAAAAGGAGAGTAAACATTGTTTCAGATGTAATCATTGTGATGTGTAGGTAATCGAAGATAGAACCAGGTTCCAGACTTTGTGTTTCGTGAATCTGTAGCGGCGTATTCAGTATATTAATTTGATGGGCTGGGCTGTTCACTGCCCCGATTGGTTGTTCCTTGCTAGAGTCAAGCTTATCTGAATGGCGTGAATCGTGCAGGGTGACGAATATCTTCCACTTTTTATCATATTGAATTGAACAATTCCGTGCCCAGAAAGTGTTTTAACATAAGGTCCCCAATTTAAATACATAACTAGGATTTTTTTATTTTTAATTATATTTTTTATGTTATATATCAAAGTTGTGCCGAAATACGGAGGGTGTCGGGGTGAGTGCCAGGTCCTCTTTTGCCCTGTTTATTTACATTACTATACATGTACTAGTGACGGAAATAAAACTATATGTTAAAGCTCGTGAAGTGAAAACAAATGAAAAGGAGGTGAAAAAAATGGGAGGGGGGGGGAGGGGAGGGGAAAATTAATAAAAAGTGAAAAAAGAAATTGCTAGAATGTGTAGTTAATTTTATTTTAATTTTTTATTTTGTGTGTGCAGCTTGTCTTTAGATAGAAACAACCGATGGAATGACTACATTGTAATTGCCTTATGTTACTGGATGGCCTCTGTGTTCCATCATTCTGAACAATACGAGTTGGCTTTAATGTTCTTATATCGTTTGTTATGCCTTTACTACGATAGTGCAATTGTTAATAAATCATTATGTGTTATGTTTACCGCTTGGCTAGATAATGCTATCCCTGTTGTGTGTCTGTGCGATTGGCTCCATGTCGCCCCCTTTAAAGTCTTAGATTATTCTACCCCTACGTTTACACCCTAATTTGTTCTTGTGTATATTGATTTATTAGTTTTCATCTTCTCATCTGTTATCAAAGTTGAAACTCAAAGATTTTTATTCTTATAGAAAACATTAATAGTTGTTCTGTTCGTTTAACCCTTTAGGGTGTACGCTATCAAGTAGATATATCCATCTACATTCTGCTCTGAGTAGGGCCTGTTCAATATTGCCCCCTCTAATGCCCAAGGATATCTTTTCTATTCCTTGGCATTTGAGCTCTCTTGGGTTTGAATGATGGCGTTTCAAAAAATGAGATGCTACAGAAGATATTGTCTTTCCCTCCTCCTGGTCTTTGGCAGCATTCTTGATATTTCTTATATGCTCCTGTACTCTGACCCTCAGTTGTCGGCTGGTCATCCCAACATAGATTTTGGAACAGCTGCAAAATAATGCGTATATTATGTTTTCTGTAGTGCAGCTGATATAATTTTTCATTTTGTGAGTATGACCGAACCGATCCTGTATCATGTCCGTCTTGCGTATGTGTTTACATATTGAGCAAGTGCCGCACGGAAATGACCCTGCCCGGATGGCAGTTCTGGTTTTTGCCAATTGATAGTGGCTGCGAGATACCATATTTTTGATATTCTGAGTTCTTCTGTATCCTATCTGGACTCTGTCTCCCACAATTGGCTTTAGATCTTGGTCTAAGGTTAGTAAGTGCCAGTGTTTGTTCAATATGTGGTTAACTGTATGGATCTGTGGGTTGTATGTTAAAATCAATCTGACTTGTTCATCCTGTTTTTTTATTTTTTTGCGCAGTAAGTCAGTGCGATTAGTTTGGATTGCCCTGTTTTTGGCTCTTTTAATGTTTCTTTTACTGTAACCTCTGTCCAGTAATCGTTTTTCAAGTAGTTCTGCTTGTTCGTTAAAGAGTTGTCGATTACTACAGTTTCTCCTTATCCTTAGGAATTCACCAACTGGCAATGATTTGGTTGTTCCGGGGGAATGGGAACTATTATTGTGTAGAATACTGTTAGTCGCCGTTTCTTTTCTGTAGAGGTTGGTTTGTATTTGTTCTTCTTGATCTTTAAATATGTTAAGATCTAAAAAATTTATCTCTGATTGACTCATTGTGTAGGTCAATTTTATGTTTAAGTCGTTCTGATTGAGATTTAGAAGGAAAGTTTCTAGTTCTTCCCTGCTCCCCTCCCACATAAACAGGATGTCGTCTATGTAGCGGATCCAAAAAGGTATTTTATCCGTAGATGCTGAATGGATATCATTGAATACCACATGTTTTTCCCAGAATCCTAAGAACAGGATGGCGTAGGTAGGGGCACAGGCCGTGCCCATCGCCGTACCCTGGACTTGGAGGTAAAACTGATTGGCAAAAGTAAAAAAATTGTATCTCAGGACAAATTCCAATAATTTAAGGATGAACATATCATGATCTTCCTCTTCCGAGGAACCTTGGTTGAGAAAAAATTGTACTGCCTTCAATCCCTTGTCATGTTCTATGGAGGTATATAGGGACTCTACGTCCGCCGTTACAAGCCAAGTTTCTTTTCTGGTGTTGATATTTTCGAGCCTTTGCAGTACCTCCATGGTGTCTTTGACATAAGAGGGCAGTGTCTCCACGAATTCCCTTAGTCTGTGGTCCACATACTGGCTGGCTTTTTCTGATAGGCACTCGTTGCCAGAAACGATGGGCCTTCCGGGAGGATTTGTGATGTTTTTGTGGACCTTGGGAATGAGGTAGAAGGTGGCAACTTTAGGATGCTTAACTGTGAGAAACTTAGTTTCGTCCGCCGTTATGATTCCCTTGCTGTTGCCATCTTTGATGATATTATTGTAGAGTTTACTGTATGTCTCGCTAGGGTTGTTGAACAATTTTTGATAACATTGTCGATTTTTCAATTGTTTTTCAACTTGTTTTAAGTACATCGATAACGGCCATAGGTTTTCTTCTTGTACCTTGTTGTACTTCACCAATCCAAGTTTTTTCAAAATACAGGTGGCCCTTGGTTTACGATGGTTCAATTTGCGCCGTTTCAGAATAACGCCCTTTTTTCAGTCATGTGACTGCTATTGAAAAGCATTGACTGCTATTGAAAGCATTAGCACATGCATACATTAAAATAGCCTGTAGGTGGAGCAGTCCGCTTGTGTTGCAGCATACACATGCAAAGAAAAGCAAGCCAGACGTGATCAATTGATCAGCTTTCAAAGGAACAAGATCTAGCAGCCACTTCCCTTAGAAGCAGACTCAATGCAGAGAACTGTTTGCAGAAAAAGGCAAGTAAAAAACGTTTTTGTTCATTAAAATTAGTTTAATGATGATACAGTCTGTTGTGTGATTAAACACAGGCAGGCTGAAATGAATCAGTGTATAACCAGACCTGAGCAATGGAGCCGTTTTTAAAGGAAGAAGATCTAGCAGCCACTTCCCTTAGCTGCAGAAAAATGCAAGTAAAAAAACGTTTTTCTTCATTAAACTTAGTTTGATGATGATACAATCTATTTTATTAGGTTTATAATGCTGTTTTGCATTTAACGTCTTCATTTCAAAGCTTTAAAAATAATGTATTAGGTGTTACTTATGTCAATTTTGAGAGGGGCCTGGTACCTAACTCCCTCACTTCCCATTGACTTACATTATAAACTGGGTTTTAATTTACAACGGTTTCGATTTACAACCATTCCTTCTGGAACCTAACCCCGGATTAAACTGAGGGCTACCTGTAATTAAAAAATTCTGATAAAATGTTACTGTTTTGTTTTTCTAATGATTTTACAAAGTCATTAAATGTTTCAAATAATTTACCAGTACAAATGCTAATGCTTCTAAACGTTTTATGATCAGAGCATTTTTTTCCTTATTATACCATATTTTTAAGCCCAAAGATTGTATTTTTCTCCACAGGCATTGCGAAAAATTCTAAAAGCATCCAGTAAATTATTGTATTTTGAAAAAATAATTGTCAAGCAATTTATTGCTGCTCTTTCAAAATCAGAGTATTTCATATAGGATTAATATCTGGATTTTTTTTCTTTTATAATGCTAAAAATTAAATAAGTTTACTGGTTTTTATTTTTTGATATGCAGTGTACTAATTGTATGGTAGGGTTATCTTCTATTAAAACATGTATTGTATACAACTGAAAACCTAAAGGAGCTGAGTCAAATGTTCCTTCACAGAGCCAGTGTTGTTTTTTTGAAAGAAGATCTAAAAAAATTTTTAGTAGAAAGAATGATTAAATTTTCACTTTTGTGCATTATTTTCTCCTCTGGTTGTTTTTTTTAATTCAACATCATTTAAAATGTTTCCATCTGGTGTTATTCTCTGTTGACGTATCACTCTGGGAAGAGTTTCTTTTTTAGGTAGTGCTTCCTGCTGCTTCAAGGGGGAAATTACAAGTACAATTTTGTATAATAATAAATATAATAAATTTATATTTAATAAATATAATAATAAATATAATACATTTATTTTTTAAATTGTTTTCAGAGATAACATTCATGCTGCATCAGGCAGATGTAAATGATTTGATTCGTCTTTTTTAATTATATAATTTATGGTTTTTAGCCTTCCTCCACAAAAAAACTTTTTTTTTCACATCTCCAATATGTTACTTTTTTTTTTCTTTTGTCTACATTGTATGCATTTTTCTTCCTCCCTTACTTGTCTTTATGAACTCCATTTTTTTTATTTGATATGGTTTAATTTCTTTATTGAAGCGTTTGTGTTCTCATATTTAATGTATTCAACATTATTATTAATAAACCTTTTTTCCTCAGTAGTGCACAATATATATTAAAATGTTCTGCTTTTTGTAATGTTGACGTAATTGCGTGCGTTTGTGCAATTATGTGATTGCGCAGTTCGGCGTGCTCTCAGAATATAGTATCTCTTACATATGTCTGATGGACAAATGTGCTTCGGCATTCTGTCAGCATTTTGTCCGAGCACCGTTTTTTTATAAATCAATTCAAGTAACCCCTAGATGGTTTCAGTTGTATTTCATAGTCAAATGTCTTTTATCGTTGTTGGATGATATCAGAAATTACTCTCTTAGCTTGTTGGAGTTGTTGGTATAGGAAAACCATTTAAAGATGTTTTCACACTTTGGCTGCCAGGGAGGGCTGCAAAGCAGGCCATGTGTGGAAGCCAGTAGGTTAAGCTATTTATTGCTTTGTTTACACTTTTGTTTCTTTTTAGGTACCTTTTTATTTTTTGCATGTCCATCTATTTTTTTTTTTTTTATTGAGGTATTTAGCAAACAGGTATAGACAATTGGTACATGCAAATTTTCCGACTTGTCTTAGAGCAAAGTGGGTAAATATCTCAAAATACTTTCCTCTTATGCAGAATATTGTAATATTAGTGTCACAGAATACAATATTCTGCATAGAGAAGAAAGTGATATGTCTGAACAGTAAAGAAAATAAATGATTGCTACAGAACAAAATAATATGTCAAGAAATACAAATGTCTCAAGATATATTGGTCTGGGGGACGCTTCCGAGCTTCAGAGAGGATGGCTGCTTTACTATGAGGCTGCAAGGACAAGCAGATAAACCCATTGATTATTAGCGAATCGGGGCCATCGACTCGTAATATTTCTAAATCCTAAACATTCGAAGACTTTTATTTTAACTACCGTTTGCCCTGTTAAACCCATTACCGCATCAGGTTTCCACACATCCTTTGTCTCTTAAACCTAGGGGTACCTAAATAGAAAACAGCAGCCTCAACATGAGGACATTTCAGGCTCTCGTAGACAACTATAAGAGCTAAGCTTCTATTATATGGTGGTCAGTCCAACGCAGTAGTAAAGTTCATCCTGTAGGCATCATTAGTAAGCGTCCTGTTGGTCTTTATACAGACTATCCTTTAACCAGAAAATATATCAATCTAAACTATAAAAATCTAAACTATAAAAGGGGTATCTCACTTAAAACAGGAATCTTACACCTCTGTTGCTGGAATAAATACAGGGAGTGCAGAATTATTAGGCAAATGAGTATTTTGACCACATCATCCTCTTTATGCATGTTGTCTTACTCCAAGCTGTATAGGCTCGAAAGCCTACTACCAATTAAGCATATTAGGTGATGTGCATCTCTGTAATGAGAAGGGGTGTGGTCTAATGACATCAACACCCTATATCAGGTGTGCATAATTATTAGGCAACTTCCTTTCCTTTGGCAAAATGGGTCAAAAGAAGGACTTGACAGGCTCAGAAAAGTCAAAAATAGTGAGATATCTTGCAGAGGGATGCCGCACTCTTAAAATTGCAAAGCTTCTGAAGCGTGATCATCGAACAATCAAGCGTTTCATTCAAAATAGTCAACAGGGTCGCAAGAAGTGTGTGGAAAAACCAAGGCGCAAAATAACTGCCCATGAACTGAGAAAAGTCAAGCGTGCAGCTGCCAAGATGCCACTTGCCACCAGTTTGGCCATATTTCAGAGCTGCAACATCACTGGAGTGCCCAAAAGCACAAGGTGTGCAATACTCAGAGACATGGCCAAGGTAAGAAAGGCTGAAAGACGACCACCACTGAACAAGACACACAAGCTGAAACGTCAAGACTGGGCCAAGAAATATCTCAAGACTGATTTTTCTAAGGTTTTATGGACTGATGAAATGAGAGTGAGTCTTGATGGGCCAGATGGATGGGCCCGTGGTGGGTTGGTAAAGGGCAGAGAGCTCCAGTCCGACTCCCGCCAGCAAGGTGGAGGTGGAGTACTGGTTTGGGCTGGTATCATCAAAGATGAGCTTGTGGGGCCTTTTCGGGTTGAGGATGGAGTCAAGCTCAACTCCCAGTCCTACTGCCAGTTTCTGGAAGACACCTTCTTCAAGCAGTGGTACAGGAAGAAGTCTGCATCCTTCAAGAAAAACATGATTTTCATGCAGGACAATG
Source organism: Bombina bombina (assembly GCF_027579735.1). NCBI lineage: Eukaryota > Metazoa > Chordata > Amphibia > Anura > Bombinatoridae > Bombina > Bombina bombina. Next base: position 764,034,922 of record NC_069502.1, on the reverse strand, counting down.
CTCCATCACACGCGTCCAAGTACTCCACAGCGTGGCTGGCAAGAAAGGGTATAAAAGAAGAAAATCTAATGACATGGCCTCCTTGTTCACCTGATCTGAACCCCATTGAGAACCTGTGGTCCATCATCAAATGTGAGATTTACAAGGAGGGAAAACAGTACACCTCTCTGAACAGTGTCTGGGAGGCTGTGGTTGCTGCTGCACGCAATGTTGATGGTGAACAGATCAAAACACTGACAGAATCCATGGATGGCAGGCTTTTGAGTGTCCTTGCAAAGAAAGGTGGCTATATTGGTCACTGATTTGTTTTTGTTTTGTTTTTGAATGTCAGAAATGTATATTTGTGAATGTTGAGATGTTATATTGGTTTCACTGGTAAAAATAAATAATTGAAATGGGTATATATTTGTTTTTTGTTAAGTTGCCTAATAATTATGCACAGTAATAGTCACCTGCACACACAGATATCCCCCTAAAATAGCTATAACTAAAAACAAACTAAAAACTACTTCCAAAACTATTCAGCTTTGATATTAATGAGTTTTTTAGGTTCATTGAGAACATGGTTGTTGTTCATTAATAAAATTAATCCTCAAAAATACAACTTGCCTAATAATTCTGCACTCCCTGTATTTACCCAACTCCTATTTTCTCACGTAGGCGTTCTCTGAGGTATGTCCAAGAGCAAAACATGGCCATAATCCAGGAACATCCCATGGCAACTTTTGCAGGAGCATTAGGGTACAAACAGTTCCCGATATTGGGCTAGATTACAAGTGGAGTCCAAAATATCACTTCCGTAAAAGCGATATTTGCGCTCCACTGTGTTATACCAGAGCACGCAAATGTGTGCTGGTATTACAAGTTAGCCTCAATGTGAACACGACATTGCATTCACATTGCTGGGAAGCATTGCGCTCATGAGAGTGTGCTTTCATAGGCTCCAATGGAAGTCTTGTTCTCATGCCGTGATAAAAGGCATGAGAACTAGCGCAGCAAAGGGGGTAAGTCACGTAGTGATGGCAGCAAATTGTTAATATATATGAATATGCTTATATACATATATATTTATGTGTTTATATGTTTATATACACATATTAGCACATAAATATATATGTATATACGTATTTACCTATTTATTTACGGGTAACAGACAGTTACCATAGACCGCAGTGTAAAGGCACTTTTCAGTACCATTTTTTTCTAACACCCTACAGCCGCCAACTTTAGCCCCCAAAAAACTTCTAAGTTCAGTTAATTTATTAAAAAATAAAGATGCTACTATTATATTAAACATGATTTTGGGGACATTTATAAAATTAACCAGAGGGATCTGATCTCTAGTTAATTTTATAAGCGCTAATTGCTACCGCGAGCTTTCGGTAGCAATAACCAGTCACTTATAATGGCTGGTTATTTATTGCGCGCCTGCGAACGGGCAAATTTGCTCGTTTTGCGGGCGCGCAATAAATTAGCGCTCCACTAGGCCATTATCAGGAAAGACGTGCTGCCGAGAATATAAACTTGATTGCAGTGATTCCTCTAGTAGACATATCTGATGCCGCACTGCTCCCCCTGTGTCATTACATCTTGAGCGCCTGCTCGCTGATCACTTCTCAGGCCCCAGCCCTGCACAGGAAGGCTGGCCGCACCATCCCTGGCCCTGACTATGGGCTTACTCGTGCGGGACTCACTTTCAAAAATAGTAGAGCAGGATCCAGCGGGGCAGTTGATTTTGGAAAATACTTTTCAAATATATGTAAAACTGAACACTTGAAGGACAGAAGGATGTAAAATCTATATTTAAAATGCAAAATAAGGGATTTCAAAATTAGTACCACTCTGGCAAGGTAAACTACCAAAAGGTGACATCCTTGTTTCATTGTAAAATGCTACCAAATTATTAAAATGTCTTCTTTTGCTTTGCTTTGTTTGGTTTTTATATAATTACTTTAACATGGAAGATAAGGATTTATTTTTTAACAGTTTCATTTTTGCACACACAATACAGATTTTATCCTTTTTGAATGTCATTAACATATGTGATTTTTACCCATTGACTGGTGCATAAATATCCTTATTATATTCTCACTTAATGCACATGCTCATACACACACACACTGCAATAAACTACTTGATGTTTGGAAGACCAGTAAGCGCCTTACCTTATGATCTGACTGTACTTATCTGCTGTCACCTTGGCAGTTGTCCTATATGTGAGAGTGCTCTCCTTTGGGACTGAAATTTGATTTTACTTCTATTATCTAATTTGCTTTGTTCTCTCGATATACTTTGTTGAAAATCACCGCTAAATAGGCTCAGTAGCTGCTCATTAGTGGCTGCACATAGATGCCTCGTGTTATTGGCTCTCCCATGTGCATTGCTATTTCTTCAACAAAGCATATGTAAAGAATGAAGCAAATTTTATGACTTGCAGCAAAGGTGACATCCTATGATAGTGCCACATTTAAAGTCACTGAGCTCTTAAGTACAACTTATACCGTGTTTGCCTACTGAAATTTCATTGCCTTGTGCTGGACTTTATGCACCTATTAGCAATGTGTGTGGCTGAAACACCTAAATTCAATATTCAGTAGTGGTGTCCAAATACTTTTGGATCTCTCTCTCTCTCTCTCTCTCTCTCTCTCTCTCACTCTCACTCTCTCACACTCTCACTCTCTCACTCTCTCTCCATTCCTACCAGGAGGGGCAAAGTTTCCCAAACCTCAAAATGCCTATAAATACACCCCTCACCACACCCACAAATCAGTTTTACAAACTTTGCCTCCTATTAAGGTGGTGAAGTAAGTTTGTGCTAGATTCTACGTTGATATGCGCTCCGCAGCAGGTTGGAGCCCGGTTTTCCTCTCAGCGTGCAGTGAATGTCAGAGGGATGTGAGGAGAGTATTGCCTATTTGAATGCAGTGATCTCCTTCTACGGGGTCTATTTCATAGGTTCTCTGTTATCGGTCGTAGAGATTCATCTCTTACCTCCCTTTTCAGATCGACGATATACTCTTATATATACCATTTCCTCTACTGATTCTCGTTTCAGTACTGGTTTGGCTTTCTACTACATGTAGATGAGTGTCCTGGGGTAAGTAAGTCTTATTTTCTGTGACACTCTAAGCTATGGTTGGGCACTTTTATATAAAGTTCTAAATATATGTGTTTAAACATTTATTTGCCTTGACTCAGGATGTTCAACGTTCCTTATTTCAGACAGTCAGTTTCATATTTGGGATAATGCATATGAATAAATCATTTTTTCTTACCTTAAAAATTTGACTTTTCCCTGTGGACTGTTAGGCTCGCGGGGGCTGAAAATGCTTCATTTTTTTTTTAAAAACTTTTATTTTCCAATCAAAGTTACCAAGAATACATACATTGCTTCAGTGAGTGTTTACAATCGGTTACATATATGTCTTTACATAGACAGTGACAATTAACAATGTCTATAGACTCTCAAGAGGTTCTTAGTCTCACCGGAGCTTTAACAGATTCTACCAGTGAGAGTCAGGTAAGTAATGATTTTTGAGCTTCTCTTGGCAACTTCATTTTCCACTTTTTCCTTAACCCTCTCTAACTTTCCTTCTCTCCTTTTTCTCCCTCCAAACAGCACTCCTCGTATTGAGGAAAAGTGTATCCTTCTCATATCCTATAAGATTACATAATGATAAATAACAAACTTATAACAATTTGCTCTCTAGTAGAACTGGTATTAGGCGGCTCTTAAGTAAAGAACCTTTCATCACCTCTCTCCCGCAGTACCAACCTCCCCAGGACAGATCAAGACAGTGTGTGTGTATTGGCGGCTCTACTTGTGTCTCCACTCACTTGGTAAATGTTGCTCCACTTCCCTCTAAGGTGTTCCTCGAGCATAAATTCTGTGTCCTTTATGGGGTATAAGAGTTGCTTCTGTAAAGATGGTTTTAATGTCTCTATGTATGTACCCCATTTTTTCATCAGTGACCTGGTTCTGCCCTGTGTGTCCTGCATAGCATCCGCTATTTCATAGGTTACCTGCTTGAGTATCGTAGCTTTGAGTTGTGTAAGAGTGGGAGCCTCTGGGCTAAGCCACTTGTGAAAGATGAGCTTTCTAGCCTGTAGTAAGAGGTTGCTAACCAGCCGTCCATGGGATCTTGGTTCATGCTCTGAAGAATGCAAGAAAACTATCAGTTTAGGAGACATCTCTATGTCTACATGTAGTGTGGTGTTCAACCAATGCGCTATCATACCCCAGAATCTAGTTATTTTCGGGCAGGCCCAAATCAAGTGTAAAAGGTCTGCGTTTGGGAATTGGCACTTGTGACATGAACCTTCGGTTTCTGGTCTCCATTTTTTGTAAATCTTTGGAGAGATGTACGCCGTCTGTAGTAGTCTGATGTGAGACTCTCGGCTGATCGCCGACAGGGACCCTTTCCTCGATAAAGATATGCTCTTCTGGGTAAGATCTGTTGTTATGTCAGTGTTCAGTATATTCGTCCACGTGTCACTAATGTGTGTTAGCGTCGAATCGTTAGTTACCTTCATATGCAGCTTGTATATGTGGGATATAGAAGTCACCCCCTGTTCGGTCTTGTGAAGCAATCTGTTTATGCCTAAGTTTTGATCTACGACACTCTCTTTCTTAATCAGTTCTTTGGCGTAGTGTCTAGCCTGTAAATATGCGAAGTGGTGTGAGTTTGGTAGCCTGAACTGATTCTGTAGGTCTTGAAATGTTTTAACCGTGGCGTCTAGTTTGTTTAACATGTGTGATATGGATGTCAGTCCCCTAGCCTTCCAGCCTCTAAACACCCCAGAATCGATGCCCGCCGGGAACTCCGGATTCCCTTTTAGAGGGAGAAATCTTGTAAAGTGGTGGTCAAATTTGAGGGCTCTACACAGTTTCCACCATGCTCTCAGGGGTTGAAGTATCAGTGGATAGTCTTTAAAGGATTTTTCAGCTTGCGCTGGGAACATGTGTGGGATCGCCTGCAGTGACCAGGGGTATGTCCCCTGTTCCTCTAGTTTGGGTATTGTGAAGTTCTCTCTCTCGGTCAACCAGTCTGCCACATACTTGATCTGTGCTGCACTACAGTATGCTCCTATATTGGGGAGTGCCAGTCCCCCTGAGGGGATCTCCGCCATCAGTCTACTAGCCTTTATCTTGTGTTTTTTCCCTGCCCAGACAAAAGAGGTGATTGATTTGTTCAGTTTGCTCAGGTCAGACTTATGAATGTTTTCAGGTATCATCTGGAACAGATACAGGAGTTTCGGAAACGCGATCATTTTTATGAGGGCTATCCTACCTGACAATGTAAGTGGCAATCCCCCCCATCTGACCAGCATGTCTTGGATGTCTTTTATTTGGTTACAGTAATTTAGATCGTACCACTTCCCAGGATCTGTGGACAGCATGATCCCCAGGTACTTAAAGGAATGGGTGACTTGTTTAAAGGTACGCTGCAGATTTGGGTGTGTCTTTTTTTTGTAGAGCCAGACTAATTCGGACTTGTCCGCGTTTACTTTGTAACCTGAGATTAGGCTAAATTGGTGTATGATATCCATAATTTTGGGGATGTTTCTGGATGGGTTTTGTACGTACAATATCATATCATCTGCGAAAAGGGACAAGTGGCACTGCTCCCCACCTACCCACAACCCCTCTGTATCTGCTCTTAGTTTAATGGCAAGGGGTTCGATGGCCATATCAAAAAGGAGAGGGGACAGTGGGCACCCTTGTCTAGTTCCCCTACCCAGTTGGAAGGGAGGGGATGCCACCCCGTTAACTATGACAGACGCCTTGGGGTTGGCATACAGTGCTCTCACCGCGTGCGCGAATTGGCCTGTAATGCCAAAATTTTCAAGGGTGAGGAAAAGATGGTCCCAAAGGACCATGTCAAAGGCCTTTTCCGCGTCTACTAAGAGGGCGCAGGCCTCCGGGGCGTCTCCCCTCCCCTCCTTCGATTTATTCCAAAAATGGGTGAGAATGAATTGCAATTTCCTTAAGTTTAATACTGAGGATCTGCCCTTGACAAAGCCCGTTTGGTCTTGGTGGATCACCGAGGGGAGCGCAATTGCCAGTCTATCTGCCATTATTTTTGTGAACAGTTTGTAATCTTGGTTCATCAAGGAAATTGGGCGGTATGACTGTGGTAGTAATGGGTCTCTATCTGCTTTGGGAATAACTGTGACATTTGCCTCTGTAAAGCGATCATTGGGTTTTATCTCCCCTGTCATAATTTTATTAAACAGTTTGGTGAGTACACCCATCACCTCCCCTCCTATCAACTTGTAAAATTCCCCTGGTAGTCCGTCTGGTCCTGGCGTTTTGTCTAGAGGCAGGGACTTTATGGCTCGCAACGTCTCCGTCTCTGTGATGGGTGCGTTTAAGAGTGTCAAGTGTTCGTCTGATATATGAGGGGTGTGTATGGAATCCCAAAACGCTGCTTGTTTGATTTTATTCACATTCTGTCTGGAGTAGAGCGTCTGATAATAGTCTATGAAGGCTGTGTGGATTCCCGCCGTTGTTGTGCATATTGAGTTCTTCACTTTGATTGCCCCTATACATTTATTAGGTTTAGCTAGTTGTGTAAGTCTGGCTAGGAACCTACCCGTCTTGCTACCATGCCTGTAGAATTTGTCCTGCGTAACTGTCATTTCCCTGATTGCGTTTTGATTTAGTGTCATGTCCCTATGCTTTTTTGCTTCTATGTACTTCTGTTTTGTGAGTTGGTTAGGGTGTCTCAAGTATTTGTTCCTAGAGCTGATGAGCCTACGCAGCATCTCTTCAGTTCTATTCTTTCTCTGTTTTAGTTTGCCAGCTGAGTAAGAGGTGATGACACCTCTCATTACCGCTTTACTTGCCTCCCAGAACAAGAGTGTGTCCTGCGCATGAGTAGCATTTAGTGCTTCATATGCTTTCCACTCCCCCATAAGCCATCTCTTAAAATTGATGTCCCCATAGAGGTAAGATGGGAACCTCCATCTACGAGGCCCCTCTCTCGCTGGTGTCAGCCTGACTTTTAGCGTAATTGGTGCGTGATCTGATATTGTCGCTACATCTATGTCTGCGTCTGTGATAAGTGGCCCCAAAGCTTCTGTTGTCAGAAATAGGTCAATCCTGGAGAGAGTATGTTTAGCTAAAGTGTGACATGTGAAGTTTTGTTCTTCTGGGTGTCTGTCTCTCCAGATATCCGTCAGTTTCAGAGAGTGTTTGAATTTAGAGAGGATTTGTGAGTCCCTTCTAGCGTTGTGATGTTGTGATTGTTGGGAGGTGTGCTTACTGGGATCCCTGTATCTGTCCGCAGGTGTCTGAGGTGCTATGTTGAAGTCCCCTCCCAATATCAGGGGAGCATCCGCAAATCTCAGTATCTCCCTATGGAAGTCTATCCAAAAGTCTCTCTTATTAGTGTGGGGACCATATACTCCTCCAATCATTACCTCTTTGTGCCCTATTCTAAGCTTCATGAGGACATATCTGCCCTGTGTATCTACTAGTTGTTTGTCGATACGGTAGTCTAGATTTTTCCTAAAAAGAATTGCTACCCCTCTGGCCCGCTTTTCCCCATATGTGGTGTGAATGACTTCTCCTACCCAACCTTGTTTTAGTTTCTGGTGTTCTATACTAGATAGGTGTGTCTCTACCAGTATTGCTATATATCTGTATGATGGTTTTTGAGGTATTTGAGAATGGCTTTCCGTTTTAAGGGTGAGGTGATACCCCCACATTCCATGAGACAATTTTCATGATTAACTATGATTGTTTGATGCTTAGGTATAAATGATATGTGGTGAGCGTATGGTGTAAGAGATCTGTCCTGGGTACTCACGGTTAGCCGGCTGCTGGAGAAGATGATGCCCCTTCAATACTGGGTCAATTTCTCAGATATACCTTGACAGACCTATACACGAAAGAGAAAGTCAACAGTTCAATACCATGCCCTGTCTAGTAAACGTTATTTCAATCAGTTATCAGAGCAGATCACAGTCTAAATTGAAAACCAGTATTTGAGTCTTGATGGTAAAATATAGCACAAAAACAAATAAACGAATATATTCTACAAAGCCCCAACAGCCCTCCCCCCCCCCCCAACTTGAAAAGAACAGTTAGGTAGTGGAATAAACCACTCAGAGTCTTTAACGGCCCTCCATATGGCCGAAATAGTAACTTAGATTATACTTATTATATCGTCCGCCCGGACTATACTTGCTGGATTCAGGTCTCCTCTTCTTCTTCCTGATGCGGTCTCTGTAATGTTCCTGTGGCATTTCCTGATCTCTCCAGGAATATCTGGAGATGTTTGGATGAGTCAAAAAACTGAGGGCCTTGGGCTGTTTGTAGTCGCAGTCGAGCTGGGTATAGGAGAGCCACCGACTCACCGCAGGCAATCAGATCTCTGCAATATGGCGAGAATTCCCTCCTTTTCTTAGCAACCTCTGCCGAGTAGTCTTGGAAAATATATATTTTATTTCTTTCATACAGGAGGGATGGTGTCTGTCTATAGGCCCTGATCAGCATCATTTTGTCTTTGAAATTTAAATAGCGCACCATGATTTGCCTCGGACCTTGATTAGAGGTTCCCTCGCGTTGAGGGGCTCCTATTCTGTGCACTCTTTCTGCAACACATGGTATACTGGAGGCAGGAAATTTAAGCAGGTCAGGGAGAGTGTTTTCAACAAAGTCCATTAGCGCTTTAGGTGGGACAGACTCTGGGACCCCTACAATACGAATGTTGTTCCGTCGTGAACGGTTTTCCAAATCGTCCAGTTTAGTTAGCAGCATTTTATTTTGTTTCTGTAGCATGGAGAGCGCTGATGAGGCTTCCCTGTGTCTTTCCTCTCCCTCCGCCACTCTCTGCTCTACATTCTGTAATCGGGATGAGAAGGCCTTGAAATCTGTGGAAAGCGTGTCTACCCCTGTTTGCAGTTGTTCAATTTTTGGCAGGAACAATGCTGAGAGTTGTGCAACTATAGGGTGTGTATCTTGGGAGAGTTCTGAGGTGTCTCCTTGTGTGTGCGAGTCTCCCTGAGTCTCAGTCTGGTTGTTTCTGTCTCCCTGCCATTTTATCAGTCTTTTTGTTATAAGGTGGGAAATACTTTTGCATACAAGCAACTCTTAGGATTGAGATGTAATACCGAGATTATAGCGACCTTCACTAGTCAGGGCAGGACAGACATAGCTGAGTAGGTGGAGGGCCTCTGAGGATGTGGGGGGGTACAAGGGCCTCCGGCGCTGATCTAGTGTGACATGCTGAGGATGAAGTTACCCATGTGGAAATGGGTTAGAGCAGAAGGCTTTTTTATTTTTTTTTCAGTGTCTGTGACTCCTTCAGTGATCTGTTTTAGGGAGATAAATATCCTCAAGAAAGAAACAGGGGGGGAAGCCACGGGCAGCACCCTGTCACACAACTTCAGTCTCTTTTCTCTGCTGATGTGTTATCTAGAGATGTGCCTGGGTGGTTCGTGCTTCCTGCTTTGTTTGCGGGATTACAACAGTCTATGGACCCTCTCCGGGGCGCAACTAAGAAAGTTTAGCCTTATCGGTATTGCCCTCCTGCCTTTCGTTGCTAGTTTGGTTTATCTCTTCTAGGGTCTGATATGTCCTGACACTTGTTAGGCCCCAAGATGGCGCTTATTCCCGCGCCTTGCCCAGGGTTAGTCACTAGGCCCAATTACGGCTGTGCCCCCTCTCCTTGTGCTGTGTTTATTGGGGGAGATCTGTGCCCCCCTGACTTACGGACCGCTCTGTAGTTCTCCGGTCTCCTCTTTGTGCTGCTGCGACAGCGATGTTTTCCACCGCCCGGTGGATCTTCGTTCTGTGGCCCCTCCGGTAGTGGAGCGAGATGACAGCTCCTTACACTGTAGTACTCCGGCAGTCTACCGGTTGAAGTGCTGCCTAGGAGAAATGTGCTGGGGTACTTTGAGGACCAAAAAGATCCTTTTCTTTGCACAAGCCGCACGGAGCTCTGCTGAAGTGCGACTTGTTGCTTTGCCCGCCCACCGGAAGTCGAAAATGCTTCATTTTATTGCGTCATTCTTGGCGCTGACTTTTTTGGCGCAAAAATTTTTTTTTTTTGCGCCAAAGGTGTCGGAGTTCCGGATGTGGCGTCATTTTGGCGCTAAAAGCATTTAGGCGCCAAATAATGTGGGCATATTTTTTGGCGCTAAAAAAATATGGGCGTCACTATTGTTTCCACATTATTTAAGTCTCATTATTTTGTGCTTCTGGTTGCTAGAAGCTTGTTCACTGGCATTTTTTTCCCATTCCTGAAACTGTCATTTAAGGAATTTGATCAATTTTGCTTTATATGTTGTTTTTTTCTATTACATATTGCAAGATGTCCCACGTTGAAGCTGAGTCAGAAGATACTTCTGGAAAATCCCTGCCTGGTGCTGGAGCTACCAAAGCTAAGTGTATCTGCTGTAAACTTTTGGTATCTGTTCCTCCAGCTGTTGTTTGTACTGTTTGTCATGACAAACTTGCTAATGCAGATAATATTTCCTTTAGTACTGTTACATTACCTGTTGCTGTTCCGTCAACATCTAATACTCAGAGTGTTCCTGATAACATAAGAGATTTTGTTTCTAAATCCATTAAGAAGGCTATGTCTGTTATTCCTCCTTCTAGTAAACGTAAAAAGTCTTTTAAAACTTCTCATTTTTCAGATGAATTTTTAAATGAACATCATCATTCTGATACTGATATTGGTTCTTCTGATTCAGAGGATTCTGTCTCAGAGGTTGATGCTGATAAATCTTCATATTTATTTAAAATGGAATTTATTCGTTCTTTACTTAAAGAAGTCCTAATTGCATTAGAAATTGAGGATTCTAATCCTCTTGATACTAAATCTAAACGTTTAGATAAGGTTTTTAAATCTCCTGTAGTTATTCCAGAAGTTTTTCCTGTCCCTGGTGCTATTTCTGAAGTAATTTCCAGGGAATGGAATAATTTGGGTAATTATTTTACTCCTTCTAAACGTTTTAAGCAATCATATCCTGTGCCATCTGACAGATTAGAATTTTGGGACAAAATCCCTAAGGTTGATGGGGCTGTCTCTACTCTTGCTAAGCGTACTACTATTCCTACGGCAGATGGTACTTCCTTTAAGGATCCTTTAGATAGGAAAATTGAATCCTTTCTAAGAAAAGCTTACTTGTGTTCAGGTAATCTTCTTAGACCTGCTATATCTTTAGCGGATGTTGCTGCAACTTCAACTTTTTGGTTAGAAGCTTTAGCGCAACAAGTAACAGATCATAATTCTCATAGCATTATTATTCTTCTACAACATGCTAATAATTTTATTTGTGATGCCATCTTTGATATCATTAGAGTTGATGTCAGGTATATGTCTCTAGCTATTTTAGCTAGAAGAGCTTTATGGCTTAAAACTTGGAATGCTGATATGTCTTCTAAGTCTACTCTGCTTTCCCTTTCTTTCCAGGGTAATAAATTATTTGGTTCTCAGTTGGATTCTATTATCTCAACTGTTACTGGAGGGAAAGGAACTTTTTTACCACAGGATAAAAAATCTAAAGGTAAATTTAGGTCTAATAATCGTTTTCGTTCCTTTCGTCACAACAAAGAACAAAAGCCTGATCCTTCATCCTCAGGAGCTGTATCAGTTTGGAAACCATCTCCAGTCTGGAATAAATCCAAGCCTTTTAGAAAACCAAAGCCAGCTCCCAAGTCCACATGAAGGTGTGGCCCGCATTCCAGCTCAGCTGGTAGGGGGCAGATTACGTTTTTTCAAAGAAATTTGGTTCAATTCCGTTCACAATCTCTGGATTCAGAACATTGTTTCAAAAGGGTACAGAATTATCTTCAAGATAAGGCCTCCTGCAAAGAGATTTTTTCTTTCCCGTGTCCCAGTAAACCTAGCGAAGGCTCAAGCATTTCTGAAATGTGTTTCAGATCTAGAGTTGGCTGGAGTAATTATACCAGTTCCAGTTCTGGAACAGGGGATGGGGTTTTATTCAAATCTCTTCATTGTACCAAAGAAGGAGAATTCCTTCAGACCAGTTCTGGATCTAAAAATATTGAATAGTTATGTAAGGATACTATTGAATAGTTATGTAAGGATACCAACATTCAAAATGGTAACTGTAAGGACTATCCTGCCTTTTGTTCAGCAAGAGCATTATATGTCCACAATAGATTTACAGGATGCATATCTGCATATTCCGATTCATCCAGATCACTATCAGTTTCTGAGATTCTCTTTCCTAGACAAGCATTACCAGTTTGTGGCTCTACCGTTTGGCCTAGCTACAGCTCCAAGAATTTTTACAAAGGTTCTCTGTGCCCTTCTGTCTGTAATCAGAGAACAGAGTATTGTGGTATTTCCTTATTTGGACGATATCTTGGTACTTGCTCAGTCTTCACATTTAGCAGAATCTCATACGAATCGACTTGTGTTGTTTCTTCAAGATCATGGTTGGAGGATCAATTTACCAAAAAGTTCATTGATTCCTCAGACAAGGGTAACCTTTTTAGGTTTTCAGATAGATTCAGTGTCCATGACTCTGTCTTTGACAGACAAGAGACGTCTAAAGTTGATATCAGCTTGTCGAAACCTTCAGTCACAATCATTCCCTTCGGTAGCTTTATGCATGGAAATTCTAGGTCTTATGACTGCAGCATCGGACGCGATCCCCTTTGCTCGTTTTCACATGCGACCTCTTCAGCTCTGTATGCTGAACCAGTGGTGCAGGGATTACACAAAGATATATCAATTAATATCTTTAACACCGATTGTACGACACTCTCTGATGTGGTGGACAGATCACCATTGTTTAGTTCAGGGGGCTTCTTTTGTTCTTCCGACCTGGACTGTAATTTCAACAGATGCAAGTCTGACAGGTTGGGGAGCTGTTTGGGGGTCTCTGACAGCACAAGGGGTTTGGGAATCTCAGGAGGTGAGATTACCGATCAATATTTTGGAACTCCGTGCAATTTTCAGAGCTCTTCAGTCATGGCCTCTTCTAAAGAAAGAATCGTTCATTTGTTTTCAGACAGACAATGTCACAACTGTGGCATACATCAATCATCAAGGAGGGACTCACAGTCCTCTGGCTATGAAGGAAGTATCTCGAATTCTGGTATGGGCGGAATCCAGCTCCTGTCTAGTTTCTGCGGTTCATATCCCAGGTATAGACAATTGGGAAGCGGATTATCTCAGCCGCCAAACGTTACATCCGGGCGAATGGTCTCTTCACCCAGAGGTATTTCTTCAGATTGTTCAAATGTGGGGACTTCCAGAAATAGATCTGATGGCCTCTCATCTAAACAAGAAACTTCCCAGGTATCTGTCCAGATCCAGGGATCCTCAAGCGGAAGCAGTGGATGCATTGTCACTTCCTTGGAAGTATCATCCTGCCTATATCTTTCCGCCTCTAGTTCTTCTTCCTAGAGTAATCTCCAAGGTTCTGAAGGAATGCTCGTTTGTTCTGCTGGTAGCTCCAGCATGGCCTCACAGGTTTTGGTATGCGGATCTTGTCCGGATGGCCTCTTGCCAACCGTGGACTCTTCCGTTAAGACCAGACCTTTTGTCGCAAGGTCCTTTTTTCCATCAGGATCTCAAATCCTTAAATTTAAAGGTATGGAGATTAAACGCTTGATTCTTAGTCAAAGAGGTTTCTCTGACTCTGTGATTAATACTATGTTACAGGCTCGTAAATCTGTATCTAGGGAGATATATTATAGAGTCTGGAAGACTTATATTTCTTGGTGTCTTTCTCATCATTTTTCCTGGCATTCTTTTAGAATTCCGAGAATTTTACAATTTCTTCAGGATGGTTTGGATAAAGGTTTGTCTGCAAGTTCCTTGAAAGGACAAATCTCTGCTCTTTCTGTTCTTTTTCACAGAAAGATTGCTAATCTTCCTGATATTCATTGTTTTGTACAAGCTTTGGTTCGTATAAAACCTGTCATTAAGTCAATTTCTCCTCCTTGGAGTTTGAATTTGGTTCTGGGGGCTCTTCAAGCTCCTCCGTTTGAACCTATGCATTCGTTGGACATCAAATTACTTTCTTGGAAAGTTTTGTTCCTTTTGGCTATCTCTTCTGCCAGACGAGTTTCTGAATTATCTGCTCTTTCTTGTGAGTCTCCTTTTCTGATTTTTCATCAGGATAAGGCGGTGTTGCGAACTTCTTTTAAATTTTTACCTAAGGTTGTGAATTCTAACAACATTAGTAGAGAAATTGTGGTTCCTTCATTGTGTCCTAATCCTAAGAATTCTAAGGAGAGATCATTGCATTCTTTGGATGTTGTTAGAGCTTTGAAATATTATGTTGAAGCTACTAAGAATTTCCGAAAGACTTCTAGTCTATTTGTTATCTTTTCCGGTTCTAGGAAAGGTCAGAAGGCCTCTGCCATTTCTTTGGCATCTTGGTTGAAATGTTTAATTCATCATGCTTATGTCGAATCGGTTAAAACTCTGCCTCAAAGGATTACAGCTCATTCTACTAGGTCAGTTTCTACTTCCTGGGCGTTTAGGAATGAAGCTTCGGTTGATCAGATTTGCAAAGCAGCAAATTGGTCTTCTTTGCATACTTTTACTAAATTCTACCATTTTGATGTGTTTTCTTCTTCTGAAGCTGTTTTTGGTAGAAAAGTACTTCAGGCAGCTGTTTCAGTTTGAATCTTCTGCTTATAATTTAAACTTTATTTTGGGTGTGGATTATTTTTCAGCGGAATTGGCTGTCTTTATTTTATCCCTCCCTCTCTAGTGACTCTTGCGTGGAAAGATCCACATCTTGGGTAGTCATTATCCCATACATCACTAGCTCATGGACTCTTGCTAATTACATGAAAGAAAACATAATTTATGTAAGAACTTACCTGATAAATTCATTGTTTTCATATTAGCAAGAGTCCATGAGGCAGACCCTTTTTTGTGGTGGTTATGATTTTTTTGTATAAAGCACAATTATTCCAATTCCTTATTTTTTATGCTTTCGCACTTTTTTCTTATCACCCCACTTCTTAGCTATTCGTTAAACTGATTTGTGGGTGTGGTGAGGGGTGTATTTGTAGGCATTTTGAGGTTTGGGAAACTTTGCCCCTCCTGGTAGGAATGTATGTCCCATACGTCACTAGCTCATGGACTCTTGCTAATATGAAAGAAATGAATTTATCAGGTAAGTTCTTACATAAATTATGTTATATATATATATTCTGTTGATTAATTTATGCAGACAAAGGCAAAGTTTTGAGTTGTGCCTATTCTCAAGGCAGACACACATACAAAACCAAGATCTTTTCATGCAACTGCCCAGTACCTCCTGTAAACAAGACACAAATATGGAATCATAAATTGTTGGATATTTATAAAATAATTAATCATATGATGTTTACCACTTACATTATAGAAATGTACCTAAAACAACTTACAAAATACAGTTTTGCATTCTGTGTGATGTTTATAAATAAGCTAAAAAAATGAAATGAAGTAAAGTGTTTTGATCTGCGGAAAAACATTATATTATTTTAATTCAATGACCCTATCAAATTTCATGACAGTACATTCAACTGTTTTAGTTTGTCTTGTGACTAATTTTCTGATGGTGCCACATGGGGTTGTAAAATTGCCCTTTTTCTTTACAAATATCTCAAGAAATAATTGAACCAATTTAATTAAAATTTCCCAGTTTTGGAGTCCTTGTGAATTGGTTATTGTATTTCAGAGTTATAAGCATTTGAAAAATCAGGTTTATAATGAAACATCTGTTCAGACTGCAACTATGGCTGCATCACCGTCCATGCATAATAAAATCACAATCTCATAGAGAACTTTGGATTAAAAAGTTAAACACTCCAGAGGGTAAACAAATCACCAGGCCTTTAAAGGGACATTAGATTTAAAAAAAAAAAAAAAATTCCACTGTTAGAACTGTTTTCTTTTTTCTTTCCAAAGTATCTTTTGTTATTGTGTTATTTAATGCAAATTTTAGAACAATGTAGTGCTAGCGTTTGTATTTATTTTGTTAAATTCAATGCCAGTCCAATCCATTATAAAAGAATTAAAGGGACATAACTGAGCAATGATAAAAGGTTTTTGATGCATTAAAGCAGTGCTTCATTAAATGGGAATTGAGACCCCCATAAGATTTGTGTAATATAATGTGAGAGTGTGTGTGTTGTGTGTGTATATGTATGTATGAGTGTATGTGTTGTGTGTGTATGTATTTATGTGCAGTATCTCACAAATGTGAGTACACCCCTCACATTTTTGTAAATATTTTATTATATATTTTCATGTGACAACACTGAAGAAATGACACTTTACTACAATGTAAAGTAGTGAGTCTACAGCCTGTATAACAGTGTAAATTTGCTGTCCCCTCAAAATAACTCAACACACACCCATTAGTGTCTAAACTGTTGGCAACAAAAGTGAGTACACCCCTAAGTGGAAATGTCCAAATTGGGCCCAATTAGCCATTTTCCCTCCCCAGTGTCATGTGACTCGTTACTGTTACAAGGTCTTAGGTGTGAATGGGGATCAGGTGTGTTAAATTTGGTGTTATCGCTCTTACACTCTCTCATACTGGTCACTGGAAGTTCAACATGGCACCTCATGGCAAACAACTATCTGAGGACCTGAAAAAAAGAATTGTTGCTCTACATAAAGATGGCCTAGGCTAGAAGAAGATTGCCAAGACCCTGAAACTTAGCTTCAGCACGGTGGGCAAGACCATACAGCGGTTTCACAGGACAGGTTCCACTAAAAACAGGCCTCATCATGGTCGACCAAAGAAGTTGAGTGCACATCTCAGCGTCATATCCAGAGGTTGTCTTTGGGAAATAGATGTATGAGTGCTGCCAGCATTGCTGCAGAGTTTGAAGGGTTGGGGGGGTCAGCCTGTCAGTGCTCAGACCATACGCCACACACTGCATCAAATTGGTCTTCATGGCTTTTGTCCCAGAATCAAGCCTCTTCTAAAGATGATGCACAAGAAAGCCCACAAACAGTTGGCTGAAGACAAGCAGACTTAGGACATAGATTACTGGAACTATGTCCTGTGTCCGATGAGACCAAGATAAACTTATTTGGTTCAGATGGTGTCAAGCGTGTGTGGCGGTAACCAGGTGAGGAGTACAAAGACAAGTGTATCTTGCCTACAGTCAAGCATGGTGGTGGGAGTGTCATGGTCTTGGCCTGCATGAGTGCTTCCGGCACTGGGGAGCTACAGTTCATTAAGGGAACCATAATTGCCAACTGTGACATACTGAAGCAGAGCATGATCCCCTCCCTTTGGGCTGTAGGGCAGTATTCCAACATGATAACGACCCAAACACAGCTCCAGGACGACCACTGCCTTGCTAAAGAAGCTGAGGGTAAAGGTGATGGACTGGCCAAGCATGTCTCCAGATCTAAACCCTATTGAGCATCTGTGGGGCATCCTCAAACGGAAAGGTGGGTGAGCACAAGGTCTCTAACATCCACCAGCTCCGGGATGTCATCATGGAGGAGTGGAAGAGGACTTCAGTGGCAATCTGTGAAGCTCTGGTGAACTCCATGCCCAAGAGGGTTAAGGCTGTGCTGGAAAATAATGGTGGCCACACAAAATATTGACACTTCGGGCCCACATTTCCACTTAGGGGTGTACTCACTTTTGTTGCCAATGGTTTAGACATTTAGCTGTGTGTTGAGTTATTTTGAGGGGACAGCAAATTTACACTGTTTTACAGGCTGTACACTCACTACTTTACATTGTAGCAAAGTGTCATTTCTTCAGTGTTGTCACATGAAAAGATATAATAAAATATTTACAAAAATGTGAGGGGTGTACTCACTTTTGTGAGATACTGTATGTATGTATGTGTGTGTGTATGTATGTATGTGTGTGTATGTACATATGTATATATGTGTGTATGTATGTATATATGTATTTGTGTGTATGTATGTATATATATATATATATATATATATATATATATATATATATATATGTGTGTGTATGGGTGTGTGTATGTATGTAGTTATGAGTGAGTGTATGTATTGGTGCTTGTATGTATGGATGTATGCTTTATGTTTTTTATGTATTTTGCTCATTGTGAGATAGGCAAATAGTTAATTTTGTACCTCTTCAAATTTGTGGGCATTACTCATTGCCACATGCAGGGGAAAATCCTAAAAGGAAGGGACATTGAGTTAGACAAAGGGCCCCATGTATTTACCAGCGTGCAGACAAGCTTCTCAACTTGAGAAGTTGTCTGCAAGCCTTCGTTGTATACAGCCACTGATCTGTTTGTCTGCTGGCCTCTATGCATCATTACACACTCTGATAGAGAAGGATCTGTCAATCACCCCGAGTAAGTGAACTCTCTGTGATTTCTCTTCACCATCCCAGAGGTAGGGAAGTATTAAGATGCAGTCTAATGACTGCTGCTTCTTATATTGTGGGAAGCAGACTTGCATGTGTGAACCTGCACCTCAAGCGTTGTGGAGCAGATTACGCTGCTTCATACATGGAGCCCTAAGAGTCTATTTTACTAATAATCCCTTCACTTGTGTGGTATATTGATGTACAAATTCTTTTTTTATAAAACCTGTCTAACAAGGGGTTGTAAAATAAAACTCCAATGCAAAAAGGAGTCGCAGGTCAAAAAATTTCTAGAAGCTCTGCAGTAGAGCATGAAGATGGCCACTGAGCCAATCAGGGGCAGCATGTGTACATAGCTGGCAATCACTAGCCATTCTCAGCTCACAGTCAGTAGTGCATTGATGCTCTGGAGTTGACTTTGAACATGTTTAATTTTAAATAGGTAAATAACCAAATAAGAGCATTATAGGCTGACCATATTGCCGCTTTAAGAAGGGACACATATGAAAAATACATATGTCAGGGTTCTTATACAAAACATTTCTTTAAACAGCCCTGAAAACAGCCCTGACATATGTATTTTTCATATGTGTCCCTTTTTAAAGCGGCAATATGGTCACCCTAGCATTAGAGCATATTATTATTACTCCTTTATGTCATAAAAAAGCATTGTTGAAACTTAAAATCAACAAACCATACATATGGGCATTGTAATGGTTGTTTGTGATTAAAATGTTTAATATTATATAAAAATGTTAATTGTACACCTGTCATGAATTATTATAACCAGTTAAAGGAACATAACATTTATAAAATAAAATCATATAATGAAACATTTCATCCATGCAAATGGTTTAAACAGTGATTATAGTCGAAAAATGACATGCTCTAATACAATAGAGCATGCAATTTTATGACTTTCAACCCTGCTGCTGATTAGATGAGTGTTGGATTCTGCTTGGGACCAGCAGTATTCCGTGAGCCCTGAGCAGAAATTCTACTATGTGTTTAACTCCTTTGCACGGGTTAAACACACCGTAGAGCAGGGTTAAGGTTCGTAAAATTACATGTTCTAAAAAGGATTTAGAGCATGTCATTTTTCGACTATTATGGCTCTTTAAGCACATTGTTAGAGTCAGCTCCAGAGCAGGAATTTACTATTGCTACGTAGCTGAAAATATCTGGTGAGCCAAAGACAAGAGGCATATGTTCATATGTACCAATCATCAGGTATGCTTTCAGTAAAATTAAGTAAAGTTGATAACAGAAGAAAATCGAGCTCTCTTAAAATGACATGCTCTATCAGAACCATGAAAGTTTAATTTTATTATTATTATACTTTATTTATAAAGCGCCAATATATTCTGCAGCATTCTCCATGGGTACAATTTGTTTAATTAAAACAATGATACAAAACTTGAAAGAGACCAGACAAAATGTGATAAACAAATACAGGAGGAGTTGAGGGCTCTATTCCCATGGGAATAGAGGCATATTTTGGCTTAGGCAAACAAAGCACTTGCCTAGGGCAGCAGATTGGGAGAGGGCAGCACTTTTTTGTGGCTATATTTGTAAGAATATTACAGTTATGTTGGAAGTATTATACAGGTATATAATGGGAGATTTTGCCCAAAGAGCTTACATAGGTGGTATGGTAAGAGACTGCCTATGGAGCTTACATTTTAAAATGAGCTCTAAACCTTTCTTATATTCAGCTAGTTATTGCCTTTAGTTCTGTTGGCTTTCAGCACTTAGTATTGTGTTTGGGAACGTATTGTTTTTTTATTTATATATATATATATATATATATATATATATTGCATTAATAGATAAATGTGTGTGTGAGTGTCTGTGTGTGTGCGTGAGTGTATGTCTATAACTTTGTGTGTGTGCATGTGTATATGTCTATGTGAGTGGGGGGTAGGGGGCAGCAAAAAATCTGAATAAGCCACTGCATGGGAATTTATAATCTAGAAGGGTAGGAGGGTGAGAAACAGGAGGTGAGGACTGTAAGGGTGAGAATGATGTTGATGGTGATGGAAATTATTAAGTAGGTGGAATTCATTTGTTACTGAGTTGGGTGGTAGGCTTGCCTGAACAAATTGTCTTTAGGGAGTGTTTAAAAGAAGGCAGACTAGGGGAAAGTCTGACAGCACGAGGGGGAGCGTTCCAGAGGGTAGGTGCCGCACAAGAGAAGTCCTGCAGTCTAGCATGGGAAGAGGTGATAATTGAAGATGCCACAAACAGGTCATTTTGGATCTTAGTGATTGTCATATCCCTTTAAGTCGTTATTGATATTGAATCACTTAGCAGGTATGTTTATTTACCTCATTTAGACTCTATGAAAATACTTGAGAGAATACCATTGAAAAGCCTGTGAGAACCATCTTTCTTATAGTTTTTCATCTATTAAACATGGTTAGATAAGGAATCAAAAGCAGCCCTGGAAAAATTTGTTGAAGGCCATCTTTATTTCCATTGAGTTTGTAGAATGCACACACCTTCCCCCAATATTTAGTTTTTAGAATTAAATTATATTAGATTGTAATAACAAAAAATGTCAGATTAATGTTTTATAGACACTCTACAACCCAATGTCCTCCATGACTCTCTTTCACGGTGTAAAAATAATTATCCATAGTATGATCTGGAGAAGAAATGCAAAACAGTGTGTCACTGCTAGTATGGTACATGGTCTAGGAAATAAAACTTACAAGGAAATACTTTGTGACCTTAATACATATAGCTCAGAGGAGAAAGAAGTGATACATCTGCACCACCTCCTTTGATTGTAGCTGGCTAGCCGGGGAAATCTCCTAGTAGGCCAATTCGGCCTTTGCATTAAATCAGATGTCCCTGCCTAAAAGATGGAAATAGTTATTGTTTAAAAAGATAGATAATCCCTTTATTACCCATTCCCAAGTTTTGCACAACCAACAGTTATATTAATACACTTTTTACCTCTGTGATTACCTTGTATCTAAGTCTCTTCAGACTGCACCCTTATTTCAGTTCTTTTGACAGACATGCATTTTAGCCAATCAATGCTGACTCATAAATAACTCAACGGTAGTGAGAACAATGTTATCTAAATGGCACACATCAACTAGTGCTGTCTAGCTGTGAAAAATTGTCAAAATTTAGTAACATAAGAGTCGGCCTTCAAGGCCTTAGAAACTAGCATATGAGCTTGCCTAGGTTTAGATTTTAACAAAGAATACCAAGAAAACAAAGCAAATTTAATGATAAAAGTAAATTGGAAAGTTGTTTGAAATTGCATGCCCTATCTGAATCGTGTAAGTTTAATTTTGATTAGAATGTCCCTTTAATATAACATTTAATACAGAAAGTAGAAAAGAAATTGGTTGTATTTACAGTAAATACATTTTAAATATTAATTTGCAAATATCAAATACAATATTTAGGGAGAGATTACAAGTGGAACCGAACATTTGCGCGTGAGTGATATCGGTTTTATTGTGCTTGTTTGCGCTCAGATTAAAAGTTGAAAGTAAATGCCATTGTTTGAGCACAATTGAAAATAGTGCGTGTCGGGTTAGAGCTGTGGTTAAAGGGACACTCAATCAAAATTAAACTTTCATTATTCAGATAGAGCATGCCATTTTAAAAAACTTTCAAATTTACTTCAATTAACTAAATGTGCACAGTTTTTTTATATTTAAACTTTTTGATTCACCAACTCCTACTGAGCATGTGCAAGAATAAGTGTGTATGCCTTTTTGAATGGCTGATGGCTGTCACATGGTACGTGTAAGCATTTGTGATTGGCTGATGTCTGTCACATGGTACAGGAGGAGTGGAAAAATACATAACATTTAAAATTGTCAGAAAAAAAATCTACTACTCATTTGAAGTTCAGACTAAGTGCTATTGCATTGGCTTGTTATCTTGCATTTGTTGATTATGCAAATCTACTGTGTTGACTGGTCCTTTAACTGTTTTGCAAAATTAAAAAGTGTCACAAAACACATCAAAAATACATAAAAAGTACAGTTACACTCATAATAATAAAACTACTAACTAACTAATAAAAAATATTTAAAAAATTACACAAAAAAGTTATAAAAGATCAAATATATGAGATCTCAGGTGGCAGGCAAATGGCTTTAACATAGAGAACATATATATATACAGTACAGTTTTTTTATATATATTGTATGTATAATATGTGTGTACATATGTAATTATCTGTGCATATATGTACAGTATTTACAGACATGTATTTATGTGTTTATATGTGTATATATATATGTATACATATATATATGCACTGGAGTCCTTTGCAGTTAAAGGGACAGTCAACACCAGAATTTTTGTTGTTTTAAAATATAGATAATCCCTTAATTACCCATTCCCCAGTTTTGCATAAACAATACAGTTATAATTATACACGTTTTACCTCAGTAATTACCTTGTTTCTAAGCCTCTGTAGACTGCCCCTTATTTCAGTTCTTTTGACAGACTTGCATTTTAGTCAATCAGTGCTCACTCCTCTGTAAATTCACGTGCATGAGCTCAATGTTATCTATATGAAACACATTAGCCCTCTAGCGGTGAAAAACTGTCAAAATGCATTTAGATTAGAGGCGACCTTCAAGGTGTAAGAAATTAGCATATGAACCTCCTAGATTTAGCTTTCGACTAAGAATAAAAGTGGTGATAAAAGTAAATTGGAAAGTTGTTTAAAATGGCATTCCCTATTTGAATCATGAAGTTTTTTTAGACTTGACTAGGTGAAAACATGTAAAACCATATTTATGCAATATTCATATTTAATAAATAGGTATAAATATAATGGCCTCTAGTTATCAACGTGTCTACTTAACTGCCATCGCCGGCCCCAATACGCCCGCCTACCATCGCCGCCGCGGACCTGAATACACTCGCCAAAGTTATCAATAAAGCTGTCAAAAAGCCGCGCACCAAGTACGGGGCGATGAGCAGCGGACTGTGATAGTTATCACTCATCCGATCTCACTGCGCTTTTTCACAGCTTTATTGATAAGCTGTCACTAAGCACCCACACTAAACTACACTGTTCTACCCCCTATACCGGCACCTCCGGAGCCCCCCGCAACTAAATAAAGTTAATAACCCCTAAACCGCCACTCCTAGACCCCGCCGCAACTATAATAAATGTATTAACCCCTAAACCGCGGAGCCCACTGCCACCTACATTATACCTAGTAACCCCTATCCTGCCCCCCCTATACCGCCGCCACCTATAATAAATTTATTAACCCCTATCCTGCCGATCCCGGACCCCGCCACAGCGAAATAAATAGTTTAACCCCTAAACCGCCACTCCCGGACCCCGCCGCCACCTATATTAAACTTATTAACCCCTATCCTGCCCCCCCTACACCGTCTCCACCTATCATAAATTTATTAACCCCTACCCTGCCCCCCCTACACCGCCACCACTATAATAAAATGATTAACCCCTAAACCTAAGTCTAACCCTAACACCCCCCTAACTTAAATATTAATTAAATACATCTAAATATTATAACTCTTATTAACTAAATTAATCCTATTTAAAACTAAATACTTACCTTTAAAATAAACCCTAATATAACTACAATATAAATAATAATTATATTGTAGCTATCTTAGGATTTATTTTTATTTTACAGGCAAATTTCAATTTATTTTAACTAGATACAATAGCCAATAGAACAGCCAATAGAATGCAAGCTCAATCTGATTGGCTGATTGAATCAGCCAATCGGATTGAACTTCAATCAGATTTTTCCTACCTTAATTCCGATTGGCTGATAGAATCTTATCAGCCAATCGGAATTCGAGGGCCTTCTTGGATGACGTCACTTAAAGGAACCGTCATTCGTCGGTGGAAGAAGATGGCTCCGCACCGGATGGATGAAGATTGAAGACGCCGCCTGGATAAAGACTTCAATCGGATGGAAGACCTATTCAGCGCCCCTTGGATGATGACTTTGGCCGCTGCGGATGTCCTCTTCTGTTCCATCGGTGGTCGGCTGGCTAAAGACGGCTAAAGGTAGGATGATCTTCAGGGGGGTAGTGCTAGGTTTATTTAAGGGGGGTTTGGGTTAGAGTAGGGGTGTGTGGGTGGTGGGTTTTAATGTTGGGGGGATTGTATTTTTTTTTTTACAGGCAAAAGAGCTGAATACTTTGGGGCATGCCCCGCAAAAGGCCCTTTTAAGGGCTGGTAAGGTAATAGAGCTGTTTAGAATAGGGTAGGGCATTTTTTTATTTTGAGGGCTTTGTTATTTTATTAGGGGGCCCTAGATTAGGTGTAAGTAGCTTAAAATTGTTGTAATATTTTTTAAATGTTTGTAACTTTTATTTTTTTATTTTTTGTAACTTAGTTTTTCTTATTTTTTGTACTTTAGTTAGTTTATTTAATTGTATTTAATTGTAGTTATTTGTAGCTAATTTATTTAATTAATTTAATGATAGTGTAGTGTTAGGTTTAATTGTAACTTAGGTTAGGATTTATTTTATTAATTACATTGTAGCTATCTTAGGGTTTATTTTACAGGTAAGTATTTAGTTGTAAATAAGATTAATTTAGTTAATAAGAATAATATTTATTTAGATGTATTTAATTAATATTTAAGTTAGGTGGGTGTTAGGGTTAGTGTTAGACTTAGGTTTAGGGGTTAATAATTTTATTATAGTTGCGGCGGGGTCCGGGAGCGGCGGTTTAGGGGTTAACATATTTATTATAGTGGCGGCGGGGTCCGGGAGCGGAGGTTTAGGGGTTAATCAGTTTATTAGAGTGGCGGTGGGCTCTGGGAGCAGCGGTTTAGGGTGGAATAACTTTATTTAGTTGCGGCAGTGTAGGGGGTAGCAGATTAGTGGTTAATATGTATAATGTAGGTTGCAACGGGGTCCGGGAGCGGTGGTTTAGGGGGGAATACATTTATTTAGTGGCAGCGGTGTAGGGGGGGCAGATTAGGGGTGTTTAGACTCGGGGTACATGTTAGGGTGTTAGGTGCAGACATCTCCCATAGGAATCAATGGGATATCGGGCAGCAGCGAACATGAACTTTCGCTATGGTCAGTTTTTAGTTTGTTTTTAGTTATAGCTATTTTAGGGGGATATCTGTGTGTGCAGGTGACTATTACTGTGCATAATTATTAGGCAACTTAACAAAAAACAAATATATGTTTCACCATCAACATTGCGTGCAACAGCAACCACAGCCTCCCAGACACTGTTCAGAGAGGTGTACTGTTTTCCCTCCTTGTAAATCTCACATTTGATGATGGACCACAGGTTCTCAATGGGGTTCAGATCAGGTGAACAAGGAGGCCATGTCATTAGATTTTCTTCTTTTATACCCTTTCTTGCCAGCCACGCTGTGGAGTACTTGGACGCGTGTGATGGAGCATTGTCCTGCATGAAAATCATGTTTTTCTTGAAGGATGCAGACTTCTTCCTGTACCACTGCTTGAAGAAGGTGTCTTCCAGAAACTGGCAGTAGGACTGGGAGTTGAGCTTGATTCCATCCTCAACCCAAAAAGGCCCCACAAGCTCATCTTTGATGATACCAGCCCAAACCAGTACTCCACCTCCACCTTCCTGGCGTCTGTGTTGGACTTCAGCTCTCTGCCCTCTACCAATCCAGCCACGGGCCCATCCATCTGGCCCATCAAGACTCACTCTCATTTCATCAGTCCATAAAACCTTAGAAAAATCAGTCTTGAGATATTTCTTGGCCCAGTCTTGACGTTTCAGCTTGTGTGTCTTGTTCAGTGGTGGTCGTCTTTCAGCCTTTCTTACCTTGGCCATGTCTCTGAGTATTGCACACCTTGTGCTTTTGGGCACTCCAGTGATGTTGCAGCTCTGAAATATGGCCAAACTGGTGGCAAGTGGCATCTTGGCAGCTGCACACTTGACTTTTCTCAGATCATGGGCAGTTATTTTGCGCCTTGGTTTTTCCACACGCTTCTTGCGACCCTGTTGACTATTTTGAATGAAACGCTTGATTGTTCGATGATCACGCTTCAGAAGCTTTGCAATTTTAAGAGTGCTGCATCTCTCTGCAAGATATCTCACTATTTTTGACTTTTCTGAGCCTGTCAAGTCCTTCTTTTGCAAGGAAAGGAAGTTGCCTAATAATTATGCACACCTGATATAGGGTGTTGATGTCATTAGACCACACCCCTTCTCATTACAGAGATGCACATCACCTAATATGCTTAATTGGTAGTAGGCTTTCGAGCCTATACAGCTTGGAGTAAGACAACATGCATAAAGAGGATGATGTGGTCAAAATACTCATTTGCCTAATAATTCTGCACTCCCTGTATATATATATATATATATAGAGAGAGAGAGGGCCCTATTCCCGTAAATACAATATATTATTTTATGTGAAGAACATTGGAATGTGAAATATTAATATTTTCATGTTGGGTTAGTGCTCTTGAGAATATGCGTTCGGGTTAGCGCAAAAAGTTTACTTCTAGCGCAATTAGCACTTTAGCGTAAGTGTTAAATAGCGCTCCACTTGTAATCTAGCCCTTTATCAGTAATACAGAAACCACAGAAAAATAACGTGCTAGTTGCAGGGTAAACAGAATATTTGCCATAGAACTGTGTCTGCAGTTCTGGCTTGCTGCTTCTTTTGTAAATTCGGATGAGTCAATCTATTGCAGATGAATTTTTTAGCCCATTTCCTACAAAGCATAACAGCATTTTCAAAAGACTTATTAAATATTCATTTTTAAATAAACCAAGTGACTGGGGCAGCAAAGAGGAAAAAATGACAACTCTAGCTCTCTAGCACATGCAGAATTAATTACTATTATACGCTTGTATATCTTTGAAATTTAACTGTCGTTTCTCATTTAAACTTAGTTTGCAATATTTTTCTGACATTTCTGTTCTTTGGTTACAAAGCCTTTTTACACAAGGTTGCAATAATTGATTAAAATGTGTGTGAATAATCCACATGTACATTATTCTATGTAAAACACAGATAGGCACATTGCCTTGAGTTAAAAAGAAAGATGCAAATATTGCAATATGATTACAAAGTGGGAGTTTTTCTCGCTGCTTTATATATAATTCATATTAAAGATGATGTGAGCAAAATATATATTAGCCATTACAAGATATGTTTTTTTTTTTACATATATATATATAAATGTATTTATACCATGGATTGGATCTTACAACTGTTGCAAAAATGAAGCAGTAATAGGAACAAAAACACAATTTCTTGTGATGCTATTTATGCAACAAGATCATTATCAAATGATTGTTTAGTATAAGAGCTATTTCAGTGACACAAAATAGCATCTTCTTATTGCTGTTTGCAATTTTGACAGTGAGCCTTCCCACCAAAGTTCTGATTGGTTAATTTGTTAACCAATCATAATTGCAATAATTTTATAAATAGGGGATAAAGAGGGAACGCAACAAGATATTTGTTGCAACACTCTTGAAGAGAAATTCAAGGGACCACTTTGTTGTGGCCAGAGGAGGCTGGATTGAGGATATTAAAAAGCTAAGAAGGAAACCTTCCAAACACGGTTGAAATATACTTTGGCAGATGCACAAAAGATGAAGCACAACCCTTTTTAAGCAGCACATACAATAATTAGAAATTAAAAGATGAATTTGTAATTTCAAGAATAGCAAGATGACCATTCCCCCCCCCCCCCCCCCGGAGATATATCAGAAATGTGGTAAATACCACTCTTACAAAAAAGTCTACAACAGAGACTGTAGGAAGTACTCAAATCAAGGGCTCCATTTATTAAGCCACTGCTTCTTAACCTGTCCACCACCTTTTTCGGAATGATTGACAGCGAGCAAGGGGCGGCATTACACAAGAGAATCAAGTCCGCTTGCTATTTAATAAATTTACCCCATTGTGTCCACTATGCCTTTTTTCTGCTATTTGACCCTCCAGATCCTTGTGTTCATCAGCAATGTCATTCTCCCAATGTCTCACAACAACTCGGTTACACATAAAAACACACCTCCAGGCAGTAAATAAGATTTAAAGAAGTGCTTATGGAAAAATAGAGGACATGTACTCACGAGAAGCAGCAAATAAAATAAATTCCTGATAAAGAGACATAGAGACATAGGAAAAAATATTTATCATTGCACAAGCAGTTCACCAGAACTGCTTGTGTAATGTCGCTCCTTGTAGATTTGCGGCCAATCGGTCACTAGCAGGGGGTGTCAATCAGCCTGATCGTGTAGGATCGGACGGATTGCAGACCGCAGCCTCAGAGGCAGTAGACCGGTTATGGAGCATCAGTCTTAAGACTGTTGCTTCATAACTGCTGTTTCCGGTGGGCATGTAGGCTCGCATGGAAACAGGGGCATCAAGCTCCATTTGGAGCTTGATAATTCGGCCCCATGGTGTTTAAATACTGGTGCATGGGCCCTCACAGAATATGTGTGTATACCACAGAAAAACAGTAATTACATATATTAGAAGCATTTTTGCTAATGGAAGTATATTGCAAAACTGTTAAAATTTCAAAATTAAATGCACCCATGCACCAGGGACGTGCAGTCATAGGAGGCAGCTGAGGCATTGCCGCATCTGCCATTTGGGGCATTTTAAAATTGAAAATTAAATTTTATTAAAAAAAAAAATCCCACCCACTATATTGTGCAATAGAGAGAGGCAGCCTAGGGGTAAGCTTTATCTCTATTGCTCAATCTTGTAGCATGCTTTGCTACCAGTAGCAAACTGGTGGTTTGTAGCTGCAGCATGGCTGAAAAACTACTTATAGAGGCATCTCTAATGCGGCCTTTTAGTTTGCAGGGGAGCCAATGAGCGCCGGTCATGTATGTTCTCCTGCTGATTGACAGCACCAGGAGAACATGACCAGTGATGTTTGACTCTCTGCGCAGTGTGCATGCGCAAAACAACGATCCCACCACTGTGTGCCACGAGAGAGGGAAGGAGAGACAGAGCCTGTTTAGAAGAAGGAGTCAGAGCCTGTTTTGTTTTGGAGCGGAGGACAGCTGCTGCCCTGACCTGAAGTCTACCACCACTCGCTCCTCTACCGTACCTACTACAGTCTGTCACTGGTGAGTGACTGCTGCCTTGAGTGTCACAACTGCAACAGTACAGGTAAGTGACATATAACTGTCAGACAGCAGTGAGCACACACCCGGTCCTCAACTTTGAACTTGGGCAGGGGCAGACAGGGACTTAAGTGTTGCGTGTCTGAGGCTTTAGGTAATGGGTATAAATAATTGATTAAATATTTCATGTTTGTGACTGGTGCACTGCTGAGCTCTTTGGTGCATGGATGCAACAGTGGGATTGGAAACAGCGTGGCATACATGTGTCACCACATGACAGTCTGGAGTCTGGACAACTAGTGCACTGACTGCATACTGCTCATTGCCTCACGCTCTTGGCACCAAGAAGAGAGGAGAAGTGGTTAGCAGTAGAGTGACTCTGAGACTCTGCGTCTGTGTGTATTACTAGAGCCAGAGATTACATTTATTGAGAAAAAAAGCAAAAACAAATGCAGTTTGTAATAATTAAAGTCTGGCAAGAAGTATAGACAGTGGTAATTGTAATACAACTAAGTGTCTATACTTCTTGCCAGACTTAAATTATTACAAACTGCATTTGTTTTTTGTTTTTTTCTCAATACATCTGGGGGTGATTGGTAGCCGGTACCACTACCCTCAAATCGAAAAGGTACTAGCTTGAGCTTCACTAAATGTGTAACTTGTAAAGTAGTGTCTTGTACATGCCCCATGATTTATGCAGAACAAGGAGAGATGGAAAGGAAGCAGAAGTGGGAATTAAAATAAAAATTCACATACTTTATTATTTTTTTATTTATTATATTATTATTGCAGCTCTTGCAATAGGTTTACAGGTTCTACAATTCAGCTTGCCAACCATCACTACCTGCAGGATCTTGCCATAGGTTTACAGGTTCTGCCATACAGTTTGCTAACAATCACCATCTGGTTGTAGGCTCTTGTCATAGTTTTAAAAGTTCTACCATTAAATTTGCCAACCATCACCATTTGATTGCAAACTCACACTATCTGATTAAAGGTTCTACCTCAACATTTGACAACTATTCCAATTTTGTTGCAGGTCCCTTACCATTGGTTATTAGTTTTTACTGCAGAGTTTGCCTAACATTATCATTCAGTTGCAGGCTTTCACTATGCACTATTCACTTTGCAGGTGCTACAGAGCAATATGTTGACTACCACCTTTCAGTTGCAGGTTCTATCCTAGAGTCTAATGACCATCACATTGAGATGCATATTCTATTCTTGCTTTAGATTTTAGCTGCAACTACTTTTAAAAATGTCTTTATTCTCCAGGTAATCAACATATTGCAGATGAGCTGGTGCTTTAGTGCAGTGTTGCTCAACCCACCGTGGTCCTCAAGTACCCCCAACAGGCTAGGTTTTTATTATAGCTGAACCAGTGCAAAGATGAAGTAATCAGCTGAGCAGTAGCACCATGGTTACTAACCTGCTCTTACCCATAAACTGATTATTTCTCCTATAATGAAAATCTGCACTTTTATGGGTACTTGAGGGCTGCAGTTAAGAAACGTTTTAGTATAACTGTCTAATTTTACCATTTCAATTCAATGGGACCTGCAGGAAAATGTCTATCTCATCACAGAAAATGAAGAAAGTTCTGCCTCTGGGAAGGTAAGACCATGCACTCTATTTTTTCATTTGTCTTCAATGAGTATAAATAGTAGAACTGCATTTGACTATATAATCAGAATTTAATTAGTTTCTTACCTGTATAGGTGTGTTGTAAATAATGCCAATTGCCCTTGTGCAACCTGCTAATTGAATAGTATATTTAAGCTACATCTATTGCGTTCATATATGGGCTTCTTGGGCGTATCATAGCCAGTGCCTTACCAGCCTCTGACCTCACCGCACGTCATTTCAATTTTAACCTTTATATATCTTTAAAACAGGATAAACACATGTGATGGTAAATGCAAATAAAGGTTAATGTGTTTTGACATCAATTAGTCATAATCATAAACCATGGATAGAGGATTAGCCCTTTAACTACTGAAGTATTTCACAAATGGCTTTGCAGAAGGCATTTGTAGTTTTTTGTACTTATTAAAATTAAGTCATTAGAAAAATACCAGTGCTTTTCTTGGATAATCTAACACAACTTATATGTTTTTGTTTTTTTTAGTAGATCAATCACTTTTATAAAATAGAGTTTGGAGATATACTTATATACAGTTCTGGAAAAAGACAACTACAAAATTATCAGTTTTTCTGGTTTTACTATTTATAGGTATGTGTTTAAGTAAAATTAAAATTTTTGTTTTATTCTATAAACTACTGACAACATTTCTCCCAAATTCCAAATATTTTCATTTAGCGCATTTACCGTATTGTTCCGAGTATAGGCCGCTCCTGATTATAAGCCGCACCCTTAAAGTTTGGTGCCATTTTAAAGAAATTAAAATTTTAACTGTTTTTTACCTTAAGTAGATGATAAAAACGATTCTTTATTCAATGGTAAGTTAAAAAACCCTTGCTAAAGGATACAACAGTCAATCCTTTTGAGAAAAAAAAATGATGTGTTAATTTTATGTAGGTGATCTCAGCAGTCTCATTAACATATCTTATTTTTCATGCCTTAAATTAGCGAAATTTTTATAATTTGTAAAATGCTTTTTTAATACACTTTAAGTGAACTGAAATAGATTAATCACATCAATGTCCCATGAGCCCCTTGGCTGTCGAAGAGTGCCGCAACACTTTGTTTAGCAATACACTGCAGCTTTCTTTCAAAGCTAAGCTATGTTTAAAAAAGCTATGGGGACTTGACTTTATTTGGGGACTACGAGGAATCCCCTCTACTGACTGGAGGCTCTCTCCCTTTGAACAGGGAGACGTCAAAGGGAGAGAGCCTCCAGTCAGTAGAGGGGATTCCTCGTAGTCCCCAAATAAAGTCAAGTCCCCATAACTTTTTTAAACATAGCTTAATCGGCAGGTAGCATTTGTATCTTGTGACTGCTTTCCCCGTTACCTGCTAGCTGAAACTCTTAAACAGCTTGGCAATCAAATACGGTACATCTTCACAGGGCTTGTACCACTGTAAACTCCTGGCTTTACATCCATGTCTGCTTCTGACTTCAACGTTACCTGCTAGCTGAGACGGAGTTGCCTGCCTAACTAAAGACATACCCCTCAATGAGACCGCGGGATTGGTTCTTCATCCAAAAAACATCACAGCTTCATCCGCTGGTTGGACCGCGTATGGCCACGCCTCCACTCACCTCAGTCCAATCAACGGATGGAGCTGTGACGTTTCTCGGATGAAGAACCAATCCCGCAATCTTATTGGGGGTGTGTCCTTAGTTAGGCAGGCAACTCTGTCTCAGCTAGCAGGTAACGGAGAAGTCAGAAGCAGACATGGATGTAAAGCCAGGAGTTTACAGCAGTACAAGCCCTGTGAAGGTGTATTCAATGCCAAGCTGTAAGAGTTTCAGCCACGATCGTTGTACTGGGGTGAGTTGTGATCCACTCTTCTCTTGCAACAAATGCAAGGAGGCTTTATATTGCTGGCGAACTGTAGTTACCAGGAACGTTGTCTTAACTCACTCAGTCTCCTTACCTTAACTACCGGTGCCTAGCCCCAACCTTTTCTACTGACAGTATACCGGTATTTGTGCAACATCACGAGTATAGGCCGCACCCCTAGTTTAAAGACTTGCATTAGGGGAAAAAAGTGCGGCCTATACTCGGGACAATACGGTATTTGCAAAAAATGACAACAAAAAAGATGCAGTTTTCAGAACTCGCATAATGCAAAGAAAACAAATTCATATTCATTTTTAAACAACACAATACTAATGTTTTATCTTATCAAGAGTTCATAAACCAATACTGTATTTGGTGGAATAACCCTAATTATCAATCACAGCTTTCATGCGTCTTGGCATGCTCTCCACCAGTCTTTCACATTACTGTTGGGTGACTTTATGCCACTCCTGGCACAAAAATTCAAGCAGCTCAGCTTTGTTTGGTGGCTTGTGACCATCCATCTTTCTCTTGATCACATTCCAGAAGTTTTCAATAGGGTTCAGGTTTACAGATTGGGCTGGCCACACCTTGATTGACTTGGCTGTGTGACATGAAGCATTGTTCTGCTGGAAAAAACAATCCTCAGAGTTGGGGAACATTGTCAGCGCAGAAGGAAGCAAGTTCCAAGATAACCTTGTACTTAGCTTGATTCATGCGTCTTTAACAAATATAAATCTGCCAGATTCCAGATAATCTTCTCTGATTAAACCAGTTTTTAGCTTTGCCCAACACTTGGTCATCTAATGAGTTCACTGAGACCTGGAGGGGCGTACAAGCCACATTGTTTTGCACCCACTGTGAAATTTGGTGGAGGATTGTTGATGATCTGGGGGGTGCTTCAGCAAGGCTGGAATCGGGCAGACTTACCTTTATTGTTGAAAATACTTCTGACATAGGATGCTAAAAACACGTTCATAATCCTGAGTCTACCTAGGTTTACTCTCCAAAATGGATACCAAGATAACAAATCACATTTGATAATATAAATAAATTGGAATGTTGTTTAAAATCTATCTGAATCATGAAAGTTTAATTTTGACTTTACTGTCTATTTAACAAGACTGGGCTTTATTGGGGGAACATTACCATTACAAACCTTGCTTGTCCATCAAAACAATCTGCAAAGCTCAAATGTATATGGTACTAAACTTTAAAGTGCTAGATCTATGTGAGCTTTTATGTGACCTTTTCATATACAAATTAAAAGTATTTCAAAGAAAATCTGTGATCCTATTCAGTGGATTTCTTTGATCACATATACCAGAACCAGTTTGGGCTAACTTATGTGTGAATAGCATTCTATTGGGATTTGGTCACTGTTTATACTTTAAACAATATAAAGCATTCTGCTTCTTTATCTCCTTTTTGAGGTGAATCCATCAAGCAAAGGAGATTTATATCCCCAGAAGGACTTCACTCATTAATATACAGAACGGTGACTCTTTTACTTTTACTATCTGCATTGTGTCTGGGTACACAGTGTTAAAATTCTACTTTCTATTTATTTGTTACCTTTAATCGTATAGATTTTCACTGTTATATGAGATTTCACTTTCTATTGTTTTAAAGCCACTTCAGGCCAGATTACGAGTGGATTGGTAGTTTGCGCTTGTGTTCAAACTTTGTTACCAAGACTTTGCAAGCACGAAAGTGTAAATAAGAGTTTGAATCTCTGAGCGCAAAAATTACTTCTAGTGGTTTTAAATAGAATATACATTTTTATATATATTAAATATGATTATATATAGGTATAAATGTATACAGATATATAAAGGTATATCTATTTAAAAATACAAAGAACATATTCCCCTATGTGCAGAACATTTGAGTGTGAAATATTAACAGTAAATACGCACTTTATTAAATATGATTTTTGCATAAATATGATTTTTCATGTGTCTATATATGTATACGTATTTATGTGTTTATATGTGTATGTCTGTAAATACATAAATACACATATAAATACATAAATACTTATGTATATATATATATATAGATATATAGATAGAAAGATAGATAGATAGTACTGTGAAAAAAGTCTTAGGCCACCACCAGCTTTGTTGTTTTACCAAGGTTTTAATGACCACCCATATTTATTTTTTGGTTTCTTTAGTAAGATACAAACAGGAAATACAGGCAATATGTACACAAAGTATAACCCCCCCACACACAAAATTTTCAGAACAAAATGGCTTCTTAAGGCAAAAGCCAGTGTTTAGTGTGACCTCCCTTGGCATTAAGCACATCTTAAACTCTTTTAGATAGACGGTCCTAAAGATTTCTGAAATAATCTTCTGGTATATTATACCATGCTTCTTTCAGCACTTCCCAGAGTTCTTATTTAGAATTAGGTTGTCTTTTATTTCTTAAAAAGTGGTGGTGGGGGGGGGGTATAAGGGAGCTTTTACACAGCAATTCCTAAACAGATTTAATTGAAGTCAAATGCTATGAGTCATAAGTCGATGGTATATATTAAAACAATAAATCAATGAAATGATC
The DNA here is from genome assembly GCF_027579735.1 of Bombina bombina. Lineage (NCBI taxonomy): Eukaryota > Metazoa > Chordata > Amphibia > Anura > Bombinatoridae > Bombina > Bombina bombina. The sequence continues at coordinate 763,999,503 of NC_069502.1, read as the reverse complement.
GTAAATTTAAAATAATCGATTATTTTTATAAACACATGATCGGACTGGCCAATCCCAATAATGAAATAAAAATTTAAATCTATAAAATGTGTGTAGTAGAACACCTAAATAATAATAAGCAGTATTCACAAGTATCAGAGGCTTAAGTAGGTCATGCTGCAAATTCGGCTCAATATAGTGTCCTGGATAATTGCACAAGCTCTCTAAGGTGGTATAAATTAAAAAATGTTCCTAATATCCAAGGATCCTATTACAGTCAAACCAATAGTCTTTTGTAAAGAAGCCAAAAGAAAAGGGAGAGAGTTCTTCAGAGCATGCGGTTAGTTGTTACTCACTCTCTATGATTGATGGTATATCCTTCCAGCTGCAGAGTTACATACTCTGTGATCTCAGTTTTGCAAGCACAACTTCTCGGCTTTGTAGTCAGGTATGGGCTGTTTTAGAAGCCCGGGTGGGACTAAGATGTTACTGTTTCCTTGTATAGCAACAACTTATCTTCTCTTGTGTGCGAGCGGGCTGCTCGATATCGATGTTTGATTATGGGCTGGTATGGAAGCACAGAAGGGACAGAACTTGTCCGCGTTACAGCCGACTCCATGCGGCCCTTTTCAAGCATGTATTTTTCTTGTTGTTGTGTCTTTTATTTCTTTCTCTGTCTAGGTGATACCATACTGCCTTTATAATATTCAGGTCTGGACTCTGTGGAGGCCAGTCCATGACTGTCAGTGTTTTATCAGTTGTTTTTCTTTCCAAATATGATTTCACCGCATTATCATGCTGAAAAATAAAACTATTCCCAATCAGGCGCTTTCTATAAGGAATGGCATGGCGAATTCAAACCAGTCTGTACTTTTCAGCATTCATGATCCAATCAATTTGGACAATATCGCCAACACCACTGGCAGAAATGCAACCCCAAACCAGGACAGACTCTCCATTATGTTTCACTGAAAGCCTCAAGCACTCATTCTCCAACTCTTCTTCTTACATATTGTCGACGATTGGACCCAAAAATGTCAATCTTGTATTTGTCACTCCATAATACTCTTTTCCACTGATCGTCATTCCAATCTTTGTAAACTTTAGTATATCTTAGCATTTTCACCCTGTTCCCCTTCCATAAAGTGTTTTCTTGACTGCTACCCTTCCACAAAGACCATTCCTGATCAAGCTTCTTTGGACTGTAGAAGGGTCAACTCGGCATCTAGATGAAGCTGCCAGATGCTGAGCCAGGTCCTTGCTGCACTTCTTCTGGTCTTTTAAAGAAGAAACTGAGAAATTTCTCATTAGATTTTGAAAGGTTTTCTTGGCCTTTTGGTCCTTTTTTGTCCTTGATCTCTCCTGATTCTTCAGATTTCTTTATAAAAACTTGAATTCCACATCTTGAGTATCCAGTTTGTTTTCTGATTTCCCTTTGAGAGTGAGAGTATGATTTTATGTCTGTCATATTTTGTGATCTTTGGCATTTTATGCACTGATGTGATTGAAAGTTGGTCTTATTAGCTAACTTTCAATTAATTAAACTCATTCCACATGTGTATGTAGTAATGCTCAAGCATGTCTTGCCCAAACCTGGTGTAATAAACCTTTTTCACAGCAGTCATTTTGACATGAAATAGTAGAACAAATACAGGTGTTAGCAATGACATTAATTAGGGTTCCATTCCATTTAGGTTTACAAGAGCCAGGTTCCTGCTATTCCTTAAGTGTAAGGAGAGGTCACACTAAATAATTGCCACTTTAGCATATAGAAGCAGTTTTTTCTGATTTTTTTATTCTGTTTTTAAAAAAATATTGTATACAAATATTCTGTATTTTCTGGTTGCATTATAATAAAGAGACTGATAAATATTTATATATGGTCATTATACCATTGCTAAAACAAATCTAATGATGGTCTAAGCACATGACAGTCTGGAGTCTGGACAACTAGTGCACTGACTGCATACTGCTCATTGCCTCACGCTCTTGGCACCAAGAAGAGAGGAGAAGTGGTTAGCAGTAGAGTGACTCTGAGACTCTGCGTCTGTGTGTATTACTAGAGCCAGAGATTACATTTATTGAGAAAAAAAGCAAAAACAAATGCAGTTTGTAATAATTTAAGTCTGGCAAGAAGTATAGACAGTGGTAATTGTAATACAACTAAGTGTCTATACTTCTTGCCAGACTTAAATTATTACAAACTGCATTTGTTTTTTGTTTTTTTCTCAATACATCTGGGGGTGATTGGTAGCCGGTACCACTACCCTCAAATCGAAAAGGTACTAGCTTGAGCTTCACTAAATGTGTAACTTGTAAAGTAGTGTCTTGTACATGCCCCTTGATTTATGCAGAACAAGGAGAGATGGAAAGGAAGCAGAAGTGGGAATTAAAATAAAAATTTGCATACTTTATTATTTTTTTATTTATTATATTATTATTGCAGCTCTTGCAATAGGTTTACAGGTTCTACAATTCAGCTTGCCAACCATCACTACCTGCAGGATCTTGCCATAGGTTTACAGGTTCTGCCATACAGTTTGCTAACAATCACCATCTGGTTGTAGGCTCTTGTCATAGTTTTAAAAGTTCTACCATTAAATTTGCCAACCATCACCATTTGATTGCAAACTCACACTATCTGATTAAAGGTTCTACCTCAACATTTGACAACTATTCCAATTTTGTTGCAGGTCCCTTACCATTGGTTATTAGTTTTTACTGCAGAGTTTGCCTAACATTATCATTCAGTTGCAGGCTTTCACTATGCACTATTCACTTTGCAGGTGCTACAGAGCAATATGTTGACTACCACCTTTCAGTTGCAGGTTCTATCCTAGAGTCTAATGACCATCACATTGAGATGCATATTCTATTCTTGCTTTAGATTTTAGCTGCAACTACTTTTAAAAATGTCTTTATTCTCCAGGTAATCAACATATTGCAGATGAGCTGGTGCTTTAGTGCAGTGTTGCTCAACCCACCGTGGTCCTCAAGTACCCCCAACAGGCTAGGTTTTTATTATAGCTGAACCAGTGCAAAGATGAAGTAATCAGCTGAGCAGTAGCACCATGGTTACTAACCTGCTCTTACCCATAAACTGATTATTTCTCCTATAATGAAAATCTGCACTTTTATGGGTACTTGAGGGCTGCAGTTAAGAAACGTTTTAGTATAACTGTCTAATTTTACCATTTCAATTCAATGGGACCTGCAGGAAAATGTCTATCTCATCACAGAAAATGAAGAAAGTTCTGCCTCTGGGAAGGTAAGACCATGCACTCTATTTTTTCATTTGTCTTCAATGAGTATAAATAGTAGAACTGCATTTGACTATATAATCAGAATTTAATTAGTTTCTTACCTGTATAGGTGTGTTGTAAATAATGCCAATTGCCCTTGTGCAACCTGCTAATTGAATAGTATATTTAAGCTACATCTATTGCGTTCATATATGGGCTTCTTGGGCATATCATAGCCAGTGCCTTACCAGCCTCTGACCTCACCGCACGTCATTTCAATTTTAACCTTTATATATCTTTAAAACAGGATAAACACATGTGATGGTAAATGCAAATAAAGGTTAATGTGTTTTGACATCAATTAGTCATAATCATAAACCATGGATAGAGGATTAGCCCTTTAACTACTGAAGTATTTCACAAATGGCTTTGCAGAAGGCATTTGTAGTTTTTTGTACTTATTAAAATTAAGTCATTAGAAAAATACCAGTGCTTTTCTTGGATAATCTAACACAACTTATATGTTTTTGGTTTTTTTAGTAGATCAATCACTTTTATAAAATAGAGTTTGGAGATATACTTATATACAGTTCTGGAAAAAGACAACTACAAAATTATCAGTTTTTCTGGTTTTACTATTTATAGGTATGTGTTTAAGTAAAATTAAAATTTTTGTTTTATTCTATAAACTACTGACAACATTTCTCCCAAATTCCAAATATTTTCATTTAGCGCATTTACCGTATTGTTCCGAGTATAGGCCGCTCCTGATTATAAGCCGCACCCTTAAAGTTTGGTGCCATTTTAAAGAAATTAAAATTTTAACTGTTTTTTACCTTAAGTAGATGATAAAAACGATTCTTTATTCAATGGTAAGTTAAAAAACCCTTGCTAAAGGATACAACAGTCAATCCTTTTGAGAAAAAAAAATGATGTGTTAATTTTATGTAGGTGATCTCAGCAGTCTCATTAACATATCTTATTTTTCATGCCTTAAATTAGCGAAATTTTTATAATTTGTAAAATGCTTTTTTAATACACTTTAAGTGAACTGAAATAGATTAATCACATCAATGTCCCATGAGCCCCTTGGCTGTCGAAGAGTGCCGCAACACTTTGTTTAGCAATACACTGCAGCTTTCTTTCAAAGCTAAGCTATGTTTAAAAAAGCTATGGGGACTTGACTTTATTTGGGGACTACGAGGAATCCCCTCTACTGACTGGAGGCTCTCTCCCTTTGAACAGGGAGACGTCAAAGGGAGAGAGCCGCCAGTCAGTAGAGGGGATTCCTCGTAGTCCCCAAATAAAGTCAAGTCCCCATAACTTTTTTAAACATAGCTTAATCGGCAGGTAGCATTTGTATCTTGTGACTGCTTTCCCCGTTACCTGCTAGCTGAAACTCTTAAACAGCTTGGCAATCAAATACGGTACATCTTCACAGGGCTTGTACCACTGTAAACTCCTGGCTTTACATCCATGTCTGCTTCTGACTTCAACGTTACCTGCTAGCTGAGACGGAGTTGCCTGCCTAACTAAAGACATACCCCTCAATGAGACCGCGGGATTGGTTCTTCATCCAAAAAACATCACAGCTTCATCCGCTGGTTGGACCGCGTATGGCCACGCCTCCACTCACCTCAGTCCAATCAACGGATGGAGCTGTGACGTTTCTCGGATGAAGAACCAATCCCGCAATCTTATTGGGGGTGTGTCCTTAGTTAGGCAGGCAACTCTGTCTCAGCTAGCAGGTAACGGAGAAGTCAGAAGCAGACATGGATGTAAAGCCAGGAGTTTACAGCAGTACAAGCCCTGTGAAGGTGTATTCAATGCCAAGCTGTAAGAGTTTCAGCCACGATCGTTGTACTGGGGTGAGTTGTGATCCACTCTTCTCTTGCAACAAATGCAAGGAGGCTTTATATTGCTGGCGAACTGTAGTTACCAGGAACGTTGTCTTAACTCACTCAGTCTCCTTACCTTAACTACCGGTGCCTAGCCCCAACCTGTTCTACTGACAGTATACCGGTATTTGTGCAACATCACGAGTATAGGCCGCACCCCTAGTTTAAAGACTTGCATTAGGGGAAAAAAGTGCGGCCTATACTCGGGACAATACGGTATTTGCAAAAAATGACAACAAAAAAGATGCAGTTTTCAGAACTCGCATAATGCAAAGAAAACAAATTCATATTCATTTTTAAACAACACAATACTAATGTTTTATCTTATCAAGAGTTCATAAACCAATACTGTATTTGGTGGAATAACCCTAATTATCAATCACAGCTTTCATGCGTCTTGGCATGCTCTCCACCAGTCTTTCACATTACTGTTGGGTGACTTTATGCCACTCCTGGCACAAAAATTCAAGCAGCTCAGCTTTGTTTGGTGGCTTGTGACCATCCATCTTTCTCTTGATCACATTCCAGAAGTTTTCAATAGGGTTCAGGTTTACAGATTGGGCTGGCCACACCTTGATTGACTTGGCTGTGTGACATGAAGCATTGTTCTGCTGGAAAAAACAATCCTCAGAGTTGGGGAACATTGTCAGCGCAGAAGGAAGCAAGTTCCAAGATAACCTTGTACTTAGCTTGATTCATGCGTCTTTAACAAATATAAATCTGCCAGATTCCAGATAATCTTCTCTGATTAAACCAGTTTTTAGCTTTGCCCAACACTTGGTCATCTAATGAGTTCACTGAGACCTGGAGGGGCGTACAAGCCACATTGTTTTGCACCCACTGTGAAATTTGGTGGAGGATTGTTGATGATCTGGGGGGTGCTTCAGCAAGGCTGGAATCGGGCAGACTTACCTTTATTGTTGAAAATACTTCTGACATAGGATGCTAAAAACACGTTCATAATCCTGAGTCTACCTAGGTTTACTCTCCAAAATGGATACCAAGATAACAAATCACATTTGATAATATAAATAAATTGGAATGTTGTTTAAAATCTATCTGAATCATGAAAGTTTAATTTTGACTTTACTGTCTATTTAACAAGACTGGGCTTTATTGGGGGAACATTACCATTACAAACCTTGCTTGTCCATCAAAACAGTCTGCAAAGCTCAAATGTATATGGTACTAAACTTTAAAGTGCTAGATCTATGTGAGCTTTTATGTGACCTTTTCATATACAAATTAAAAGTATTTCAAAGAAAATCTGTGATCCTATTCAGTGGATTTCTTTGATCACATATACCAGAACCAGTTTGGGCTAACTTATGTGTGAATAGCATTCTATTGGGATTTGGTCACTGTTTATACTTTAAACAATATAAAGCATTCTGCTTCTTTATCTCCTTTTTGAGGTGAATCCATCAAGCAAAGGAGATTTATATCCCCAGAAGGACTTCACTCATTAATATACAGAACAGTGACTCTTTTACTTTTACTATCTGCATTGTGTCTGGGTACACAGTGTTAAAATTCTACTTTCTATTTATTTGTTACCTTTAATCGTATAGATTTTCATTGTTATATGAGATTTCACTTTCTATTGTTTTAAAGCCACTTCAGGCCAGATTACGAGTGGATTGGTAGTTTGCGCTTGTGTTCAAACTTTGTTACCAAGACTTTGCAAGCACGAAAGTGTAAATAAGAGTTTGAATCTCTGAGCGCAAAAATTACTTCTAGTGGTTTTAAATAGAATATACATTTTTATATATATTAAATATGATTATATATAGGTATAAATGTATACAGATATATAAAGGTATATCTATTTAAAAATACAAAGAACATATTCCCCTATGTGCAGAACATTTGAGTGTGAAATATTTACAGTAAATACGCACTTTATTAAATATGATTTTTGCATAAATATGATTTTTCATGTGTCTATATATGTATACGTATTTATGTGTTTATATGTGTATGTCTGTAAATACATAAATACACATATAAATACATAAATACTTATGTATATATATATATATATAGATATATAGATAGAAAGATAGATAGATAGTACTGTGAAAAAAGTCTTAGGCCACCACCAGCTTTGTTGTTTTACCAAGGTTTTAATGACCACCCATATTTATTTTTTGGTTTCTTTAGTAAGATACAAACAGGAAATACAGGCAATATGTACACAAAGTATAACCCCCCCCCCACACAAAATTTTCAGAACAAAATGGCTTCTTAAGGCAAAAGCCAGTGTTTAGTGTGACCTCCCTTGGCATTAAGCACATCTTAAACTCTTTTAGATAGACGGTCCTAAAGATTTCTGAAATAATCTTCTGGTATATTATACCATGCTTCTTTCAGCACTTCCCAGAGTTCTTATTTAGAATTAGGTTGTCTTTTATTTCTTAAAAAGTGGTGGTGGGGGGGGGGGGGGTATAAGGGAGCTTTTACACAGCAATTCCTAAACAGATTTAATTGAAGTCAAATGCTATGAGTCATAAGTCGATGGTATATATTAAAACAATAAATCAATGAAATGATCGTAAATTTAAAATAATCGATTATTTTTATAAACACATGATCGGACTGGCCAATCCCAATAATGAAGTAAAAATTTAAATCTATAAAATGTGTGTAGTAGAACACCTAAATAATAATAAGCAGTATTCACAAGTATCAGAGGCTTAAGTAGGTCATGCTGCAAATTCGGCTCAATATAGTGTCCTGGATAATTGCACAAGCTCTCTAAGGTGGTATAAATTAAAAAATGTTCCTAATATCCAAGGATCCTATTACAGTCAAACCAATAGTCTTTTGTAAAGAAGCCAAAAGAAAAGGGAGAGAGTTCTTCAGAGCATGCGGTTAGTTGTTACTCACTCTCTATGATTGATGGTATATCCTTCCAGCTGCAGAGTTACATACTCTGTGATCTCAGTTTTGCAAGCACAACTTCTCGGCTTTGTAGTCAGGTATGGGCTGTTTTAGAAGCCCGGGTGGGACTAAGATGTTACTGTTTCCTTGTATAGCAACAACTTATCTTCTCTTGTGTGCGAGCGGGCTGCTCGATATCGATGTTTGATTATGGGCTGGTATGGAAGCACAGAAGGGACAGAACTTGTCCGCGTTACAGCCGACTCCATGCGGCCCTTTTCAAGCATGTATTTTTCTTGTTGTTGTGTCTTTTATTTCTTTCTCTGTCTAGGTGATACCATACTGCCTTTATAATATTCAGGTCTGGACTCTGTGGAGGCCAGTCCATGACTGTCAGTGTTTTATCAGTTGTTTTTCTTTCCAAATATGATTTCACCGCATTATCATGCTGAAAAATAAAACTATTCCCAATCAGGCGCTTTCTATAAGGAATGGCATGGCGAATTCAAACCAGTCTGTACTTTTCAGCATTCATGATCCAATCAATTTGGACAATATCGCCAACACCACTGGCAGAAATGCAACCCCAAACCAGGACAGACTCTCCATTATGTTTCACTGAAAGCCTCAAGCACTCATTCTCCAACTCTTCTTCTTACATATTGTCGACGATTGGACCCAAAAATGTCAATCTTGTATTTGTCACTCCATAATACTCTTTTCCACTGATCGTCATTCCAATCTTTGTAAACTTTAGTATATCTTAGCATTTTCACCCTGTTCCCCTTCCATAAAGTGTTTTCTTGACTGCTACCCTTCCACAAAGACCATTCCTGATCAAGCTTCTTTGGACTGTAGAAGGGTCAACTCGGCATCTAGATGAAGCTGCCAGATGCTGAGCCAGGTCCTTGCTGCACTTCTTCTGGTCTTTTAAAGAAGAAACTGAGAAATTTCTCATTAGATTTTGAAAGGTTTTCTTGGCCTTTTGGTCCTTTTTTGTCCTTGATCTCTCCTGATTCTTCAGATTTCTTTATAAAAACTTGAATTCCACATCTTGAGTATCCAGTTTGTTTTCTGATTTCCCTTTGAGAGTGAGAGTATGATTTTATGTCTGTCATATTTTGTGATCTTTGGCATTTTATGCACTGATGTGATTGAAAGTTGGTCTTATTAGCTAACTTTCAATTAATTAAACTCATTCCACATGTGTATGTAGTAATGCTCAAGCATGTCTTGCCCAAACCTGGTGTAATAAACCTTTTTCACAGCAGTCATTTTGACATGAAATAGTAGAACAAATACAGGTGTTAGCAATGACATTAATTAGGGTTCCATTCCATTTAGGTTTACAAGAGCCAGGTTCCTGCTATTCCTTAAGTGTAAGGAGAGGTCACACTAAATAATTGCCACTTTAGCATATAGAAGCAGTTTTTTCTGATTTTTTTATTCTGTTTTTAAAAAAATATTGCATACAAATATTCTGTATTTTCTGGTTGCATTATAATAAAGAGACTGATAAATATTTATATATGGTCATTATACCATTGCTAAAACAAATCTAATGGTGGTCTAAGCACATGACAGTCTGGAGTCTGGACAACTAGTGCACTGACTGCATACTGCTCATTGCCTCACGCTCTTGGCACCAAGAAGAGAGGAGAAGTGGTTAGCAGTAGAGTGACTCTGAGACTCTGCGTCTGTGTGTATTACTAGAGCCAGAGATTACATTTATTGAGAAAAAAAGCAAAAACAAATGCAGTTTGTAATAATTTAAGTCTGGCAAGAAGTATAGACAGTGGTAATTGTAATACAACTAAGTGTCTATACTTCTTGCCAGACTTAAATTATTACAAACTGCATTTGTTTTTTGTTTTTTTCTCAATACATCTGGGGGTGATTGGTAGCCGGTACCACTACCCTCAAATCGAAAAGGTACTAGCTTGAGCTTCACTAAATGTGTAACTTGTAAAGTAGTGTCTTGTACATGCCCCTTGATTTATGCAGAACAAGGAGAGATGGAAAGGAAGCAGAAGTGGGAATTAAAATAAAAATTCACATACTTTATTATTTTTTTATTTATTATATTATTATTGCAGCTCTTGCAATAGGTTTACAGGTTCTACAATTCAGCTTGCCAACCATCACTACCTGCAGGATCTTGCCATAGGTTTACAGGTTCTGCCATACAGTTTGCTAACAATCACCATCTGGTTGTAGGCTCTTGTCATAGTTTTAAAAGTTCTACCATTAAATTTGCCAACCATCACCATTTGATTGCAAACTCACACTATCTGATTAAAGGTTCTACCTCAACATTTGACAACTATTCCAATTTTGTTGCAGGTCCCTTACCATTGGTTATTAGTTTTTACTGCAGAGTTTGCCTAACATTATCATTCAGTTGCAGGCTTTCACTATGCACTATTCACTTTGCAGGTGCTACAGAGCAATATGTTGACTACCACCTTTCAGTTGCAGGTTCTATCCTAGAGTCTAATGACCATCACATTGAGATGCATATTCTATTCTTGCTTTAGATTTTAGCTGCAACTACTTTTAAAAATGTCTTTATTCTCCAGGTAATCAACATATTGCAGATGAGCTGGTGCTTTAGTGCAGTGTTGCTCAACCCACCGTGGTCCTCAAGTACCCCCAACAGGCTAGGTTTTTATTATAGCTGAACCAGTGCAAAGATGAAGTAATCAGCTGAGCAGTAGCACCATGGTTACTAACCTGCTCTTACCCATAAACTGATTATTTCTCCTATAATGAAAATCTGCACTTTTATGGGTACTTGAGGGCTGCAGTTAAGAAACGTTTTAGTATAACTGTCTAATTTTACCATTTCAATTCAATGGGACCTGCAGGAAAATGTCTATCTCATCACAGAAAATGAAGAAAGTTCTGCCTCTGGGAAGGTAAGACCATGCACTCTATTTTTTCATTTGTCTTCAATGAGTATAAATAGTAGAACTGCATTTGACTATATAATCAGAATTTAATTAGTTTCTTACCTGTATAGGTGTGTTGTAAATAATGCCAATTGCCCTTGTGCAACCTGCTAATTGAATAGTATATTTAAGCTACATCTATTGCGTTCATATATGGGCTTCTTGGGCATATCATAGCCAGTGCCTTACCAGCCTCTGACCTCACCGCACGTCATTTCAATTTTAACCTTTATATATCTTTAAAACAGGATAAACACATGTGATGGTAAATGCAAATAAAGGTTAATGTGTTTTGACATCAATTAGTCATAATCATAAACCATGGATAGAGGATTAGCCCTTTAACTACTGAAGTATTTCACAAATGGCTTTGCAGAAGGCATTTGTAGTTTTTTGTACTTATTAAAATTAAGTCATTAGAAAAATACCAGTGCTTTTCTTGGATAATCTAACACAACTTATATGTTTTTGGTTTTTTTAGTAGATCAATCACTTTTATAAAATAGAGTTTGGAGATATACTTATATACAGTTCTGGAAAAAGACAACTACAAAATTATCAGTTTTTCTGGTTTTACTATTTATAGGTATGTGTTTAAGTAAAATTAAAATTTTTGTTTTATTCTATAAACTACTGACAACATTTCTCCCAAATTCCAAATATTTTCATTTAGCGCATTTACCGTATTGCTCCGAGTATAGGCCGCTCCTGATTATAAGCCGCACCCTTAAAGTTTGGTGCCATTTTAAAGAAATTAAAATTTTAACTGTTTTTTACCTTAAGTAGATGATAAAAACGATTCTTTATTCAATGGTAAGTTAAAAAACCCTTGCTAAAGGATACAACAGTCAATCCTTTTGAGAAAAAAAAATGATGTGTTAATTTTATGTAGGTGATCTCAGCAGTCTCATTAACATATCTTATTTTTCATGCCTTAAATTAGCGAAATTTTTATAATTTGTAAAATGCTTTTTTAATACACTTTAAGTGAACTGAAATAGATTAATCACATCAATGTCCCATGAGCCCCTTGGCTGTCGAAGAGTGCAGCAACACTTTGTTTAGCAATACACTGCAGCTTTCTTTCAAAGCTAAGCTATGTTTAAAAAAGCTATGGGGACTTGACTTTATTTGGGGACTACGAGGAATCTCCTCTACTGACTGGAGGCTCTCTCCCTTTGAACAGGGAGACGTCAAAGGGAGAGAGCCGCCAGTCAGTAGAGGGGATTCCTCGTAGTCCCCAAATAAAGTCAAGTCCCCATAACTTTTTTAAACATAGCTTAATCGGCAGGTAGCATTTGTATCTTGTGACTGCTTTCCCCGTTACCTGCTAGCTGAAACTCTTAAACAGCTTGGCAATCAAATACGGTACATCTTCACAGGGCTTGTACCACTGTAAACTCCTGGCTTTACATCCATGTCTGCTTCTGACTTCAACGTTACCTGCTAGCTGAGACGGAGTTGCCTGCCTAACTAAAGACATACCCCTCAATGAGACCGCGGGATTGGTTCTTCATCCAAAAAACATCACAGCTTCATCCGCTGGTTGGACCGCGTATGGCCACGCCTCCACTCACCTCAGTCCAATCAACGGATGGAGCTGTGACGTTTCTCGGATGAAGAACCAATCCCGCAATCTTATTGGGGGTGTGTCCTTAGTTAGGCAGGCAACTCTGTCTCAGCTAGCAGGTAACGGAGAAGTCAGAAGCAGACATGGATGTAAAGCCAGGAGTTTACAGCAGTACAAGCCCTGTGAAGGTGTATTCAATGCCAAGCTGTAAGAGTTTCAGCCACGATCGTTGTACTGGAGTGAGTTGTGATCCACTCTTCTCTTGCAACAATTGCAAGGAGGCTTTATATTGCTGGCGAACTGTAGTTACCAGGAACGTTGTCTTAACTCACTCAGTCTCCTTACCTTAACTACCGGTGCCTAGCCCCAACCTGTTCTACTGACAGTATACCGGTATTTGTGCAACATCACGAGTATAGGCCGCACCCCTAGTTTAAAGACTTGCATTAGGGGAAAAAAGTGCGGCCTATACTCGGGACAATACGGTATTTGCAAAAAATGACAACAAAAAAGATGCAGTTTTCAGAACTCGCATAATGCAAAGAAAACAAATTCATATTCATTTTTAAACAACACAATACTAATGTTTTATCTTATCAAGAGTTCATAAACCAATACTGTATTTGGTGGAATAACCCTAATTATCAATCACAGCTTTCATGCGTCTTGGCATGCTCTCCACCAGTCTTTCACATTACTGTTGGGTGACTTTATGCCACTCCTGGCACAAAAATTCAAGCAGCTCAGCTTTGTTTGGTGGCTTGTGACCATCCATCTTTCTCTTGATCACATTCCAGAAGTTTTCAATAGGGTTCAGGTTTACAGATTGGGCTGGCCACACCTTGATTGACTTGGCTGTGTGACATGAAGCATTGTTCTGCTGGAAAAAACAATCCTCAGAGTTGGGGAACAGCGCAGAAGGAAGCAAGTTCCAAGATAACCTTGTACTTAGCTTGATTCATGCGTCTTTAACAAATATAAATCTGCCAGATTCCAGATAATCTTCTCTGATTAAACCAGTTTTTAGCTTTGCCCAACACTTGGTCATCTAATGAGTTCACTGAGACCTGGAGGGGCGTACAAGCCACATTGTTTTGCACCCACTGTGAAATTTGGTGGAGGATTGTTGATGATCTGGGGGGTGCTTCAGCAAGGCTGGAATCGGGCAGACTTACCTTTATTGTTGAAAATACTTCTGACATAGGATGCTAAAAACACGTTCATAATCCTGAGTCTACCTAGGTTTACTCTCCAAAATGGATACCAAGATAACAAATCACATTTGATAATATAAATAAATTGGAATGTTGTTTAAAATCTATCTGAATCATGAAAGTTTAATTTTGACTTTACTGTCTATTTAACAAGACTGGGCTTTATTGGGGGAACATTACCATTACAAACCTTGCTTGTCCATCAAAACAGTCTGCAAAGCTCAAATGTATATGGTACTAAACTTTAAAGTGCTAGATCTATGTGAGCTTTTATGTGACCTTTTCATATACAAATTAAAAGTATTTCAAAGAAAATCTGTGATCCTATTCAGTGGATTTCTTTGATCACATATACCAGAACCAGTTTGGGCTAACTTATGTGTGAATAGCATTCTATTGGGATTTGGTCACTGTTTATACTTTAAACAATATAAAGCATTCTGCTTCTTTATCTCCTTTTTGAGGTGAATCCATCAAGCAAAGGAGATTTATATCCCCAGAAGGACTTCACTCATTAATATACAGAACAGTGACTCTTTTACTTTTACTATCTGCATTGTGTCTGGGTACACAGTGTTAAAATTCTACTTTCTATTTATTTGTTACCTTTAATCGTATAGATTTTCATTGTTATATGAGATTTCACTTTCTATTGTTTTAAAGCCACTTCAGGCCAGATTACGAGTGGATTGGTAGTTTGCGCTTGTGTTCAAACTTTGTTACCAAGACTTTGCAAGCACGAAAGTGTAAATAAGAGTTTGAATCTCTGAGCGCAAAAATTACTTCTAGTGGTTTTAAATAGAATATACATTTTTATATATATTAAATATGATTATATATAGGTATAAATGTATACAGATATATAAAGGTATATCTATTTAAAAATACAAAGAACATATTCCCCTATGTGCAGAACATTTGAGTGTGAAATATTTACAGTAAATACGCACTTTATTAAATATGATTTTTGCATAAATATGATTTTTCATGTGTCTATATATGTATACGTATTTATGTGTTTATATGTGTATGTCTGTAAATACATAAATACACATATAAATACATAAATACTTATGTATATATATATATATATAGATATATAGATAGAAAGATAGATAGATAGTACTGTGAAAAAAGTCTTAGGCCACCACCAGCTTTGTTGTTTTACCAAGGTTTTAATGACCACCCATATTTATTTTTTGGTTTCTTTAGTAAGATACAAACAGGAAATACAGGCAATATGTACACAAAGTATAACCCCCCCCCACACAAAATTTTCAGAACAAAATGGCTTCTTAAGGCAAAAGCCAGTGTTTAGTGTGACCTCCCTTGGCATTAAGCACATCTTAAACTCTTTTAGATAGACGGTCCTAAAGATTTCTGAAATAATCTTCTGGTATATTATACCATGCTTCTTTCAGCACTTCCCAGAGTTCTTATTTAGAATTAGGTTGTCTTTTATTTCTTAAAAAGTGGTGGTGGGGGGGGGGGGGGGGTATAAGGGAGCTTTTACACAGCAATTCCTAAACAGATTTAATTGAAGTCAAATGCTATGAGTCATAAGTCGATGGTATATATTAAAACAATAAATCAATGAAATGATCGTAAATTTAAAATAATCGATTATTTTTATAAACACATGATCGGACTGGCCAATCCCAATAATGAAATAAAAATTTAAATCTATAAAATGTGTGTAGTAGAACACCTAAATAATAATAAGCAGTATTCACAAGTATCAGAGGCTTAAGTAGGTCATGCTGCAAATTCGGCTCAATATAGTGTCCTGGATAATTGCACAAGCTCTCTAAGGTGGTATAAATTAAAAAATGTTCCTAATATCCAAGGATCCTATTACAGTCAAACCAATAGTCTTTTGTAAAGAAGCCAAAAGAAAAGGGAGAGAGTTCTTCAGAGCATGCGGTTAGTTGTTACTCACTCTCTATGATTGATGGTATATCCTTCCAGCTGCAGAGTTACATACTCTGTGATCTCAGTTTTGCAAGCACAACTTCTCGGCTTTGTAGTCAGGTATGGGCTGTTTTAGAAGCCCGGGTGGGACTAAGATGTTACTGTTTCCTTGTATAGCAACAACTTATCTTCTCTTGTGTGCGAGCGGGCTGCTCGATATCGATGTTTGATTATGGGCTGGTATGGAAGCACAGAAGGGACAGAACTTGTCCGCGTTACAGCCGACTCCATGCGGCCCTTTTCAAGCATGTATTTTTCTTGTTGTTGTGTCTTTTATTTCTTTCTCTGTCTAGGTGATACCATACTGCCTTTATAATATTCAGGTCTGGACTCTGTGGAGGCCAGTCCATGACTGTCAGTGTTTTATCAGTTGTTTTTCTTTCCAAATATGATTTCACCGCATTATCATGCTGAAAAATAAAACTATTCCCAATCAGGCGCTTTCTATAAGGAATGGCATGGCGAATTCAAACCAGTCTGTACTTTTCAGCATTCATGATCCAATCAATTTGGACAATATCGCCAACACCACTGGCAGAAATGCAACCCCAAACCAGGACAGACTCTCCATTATGTTTCACTGAAAGCCTCAAGCACTCATTCTCCAACTCTTCTTCTTACATATTGTCGACGATTGGACCCAAAAATGTCAATCTTGTATTTGTCACTCCATAATACTCTTTTCCACTGATCGTCATTCCAATCTTTGTAAACTTTAGTATATCTTAGCATTTTCACCCTGTTCCCCTTCCATAAAGTGTTTTCTTGACTGCTACCCTTCCACAAAGACCATTCCTGATCAAGCTTCTTTGGACTGTAGAAGGGTCAACTCGGCATCTAGATGAAGCTGCCAGATGCTGAGCCAGGTCCTTGCTGCACTTCTTCTGGTCTTTTAAAGAAGAAACTGAGAAATTTCTCATTAGATTTTGAAAGGTTTTCTTGGCCTTTTGGTCCTTTTTTGTCCTTGATCTCTCCTGATTCTTCAGATTTCTTTATAAAAACTTGAATTCCACATCTTGAGTATCCAGTTTGTTTTCTGATTTCCCTTTGAGAGTGAGAGTATGATTTTATGTCTGTCATATTTTGTGATCTTTGGCATTTTATGCACTGATGTGATTGAAAGTTGGTCTTATTAGCTAACTTTCAATTAATTAAACTCATTCCACATGTGTATGTAGTAATGCTCAAGCATGTCTTGCCCAAACCTGGTGTAATAAACCTTTTTCACAGCAGTCATTTTGACATGAAATAGTAGAACAAATACAGGTGTTAGCAATGACATTAATTAGGGTTCCATTCCATTTAGGTTTACAAGAGCCAGGTTCCTGCTATTCCTTAAGTGTAAGGAGAGGTCACACTAAATAATTGCCACTTTAGCATATAGAAGCAGTTTTTTCTGATTTTTTTATTCTGTTTTTAAAAAAATATTGCATACAAATATTCTGTATTTTCTGGTTGCATTATAATAAAGAGACTGATAAATATTTATATATGGTCATTATACCATTGCTAAAACAAATCTAATGGTGGTCTAAGACTTTTGCACAATACTATATATATATATATATATATATATATATATATATATATATATATATATATATATATATACACAGTATCTCACAAAAGTGAGTACACCCCTCACATTTTTGTAAATATTTTATTATATCTTTTCATACGACAACACTGAAGAAATTACACTTTGCTACAATGTAAAGTAGTGAGTGTGCAGCCTGTATAACAGTGTAAATTTGCTGTCCCCTCAAATTAACTCAACACACAGCCATTAATGTCTAAACCGTTGGCAACAAAAGTGAGTACACCCCAAAGTGGAAATGTCCAAATTGGGTCCAATTAGCCATTTACCCTCCCCGTTGTCATGTGACTCATTAGTGTTACAAGGTCTCAGGTGTGAATGGGGAGCAGGTGTGTTAAATTTGGTATTATCGCTCTCACACTCTCTCATACTGGTCACTGGAAGTTCAACATGGCACCTCATGGCAAAGAACTCGCTGAGGATCTGAAAAAAAGAATTGTTGCTCTACATAAATATGGCCTAGGCTATAAGAAGATTGCTAAGACCCTGAAACTGAGCTGTAGCATGGTGGGCAAGACCATACAGCGGTTTGACAGGCCAGGTTCCACTCAGAACAGGCCTCGCCATGGTCGACCAAAGAAGTTGAGTGCACATGCTCAGCGTCATTCCCAGAGGTTATCTTTGGGAAATAGACATATGAGTGCTGCCAGCATTGCTGCAGAGGTTGAAGAGGTGGGGGGTCAGCCTGTCAGTGCTCAGACCATATGCCGCACACTGCATCAAATTGGTCTGCATGGCTGTCGTCTCAGAAGGAAGCCTCTTCTAAAGGTCTCTAACATCCACCATCTCCGTAATGTCGTCATGGAAGAATGGAAGAGGACTCCAGTGGCAACCTGTAAAGCTCTGGTGAACACCATGCCCAAGAGGGTTAAGGCAGTGCTGGAAAATAATGATGGCCACACAAAATATTGACACTCTGAAGCCAATTTGAACATTTCCACTTAGGGGTGTACTCACTTTTGTTGCCAACGGTTTAGACATTAATGGCTGTGTGTTGAGTTATTTTAAGGGGACAGCAAATTTACACTGTTATACAGTCTGTACACTCACTACTTTACATTGTAGCAAAGTGTCATTTCTTCAGTGTTGTCACATGAAAAGATATAATAAAATATTTAAAAAAATGCGAGGGGTGTACTCACTTTTGTGAGATACTGTGTATATATATATATATATATATATATATATATATATATATATAGTGAGAGGAGTGTATATTAGCAGGAGATTAGAAAGGTCACTTTTTCCCTTCCAATAAAGTGTTAATTTGTTAGTAGCTCACCACAGCTGATTCTTGTTAAGCCGCCTTGAGCCTTTATGTGCAGCTCTGTGGAGGAAATCAGGGTCTCATTGTGCAGGCTTACTCCAGAGAGGGAAGAACTGAGACCTTGCTGTATATCTGATTGTATAACTGGCAGAAACAAGAGACTGGTAAGCAAATAATGATTTACGCTATTTGATTTGATAACTGGGACCAGCATAGCTGCCCAGTACTGGTTAGTATGGAAAACATTGTATGTGTAGTTAGTCTCCTAAAGAGGAGTATGGATTTCTTTGTTTTGTGTTTGATTTAAAGGGGAAGTATAAAGCTGTTGATAAAAATAAAACAGCCTAAAGAAACTATATTTCGTGCTGAAGTGACTATTCCTTCAAGGGCCATACCACAATATATATATTTATATACATTTTTAGGCATGTATATGTATGTATCTCTATGTTAAAGCCATTTGCATTTTTTTTTTCCCCTAACACCTGAGACTGCATATCTTTGAGCCTCTTATAACTTTTTTATGCATTTTTTATAACTTTTATTAGTTAATATTATTATGAGTGCAACTGTACTTTTAAATGCATTTTTGATCTGTTTTGTGCAACTTTTTATTCAAGCGTAACAGTTAACCAGAGCTCTGATGGGCCCGGTAATCATTCTAGAGTAAATTGCAATTGCTCTCCCGTGTTCACATTTACTTTCAACTTGTAATACAAACGGAATTTAACTTGCATGCATACAGTCTTGAAAATGTAATATCGCTCACGCAAACGATAGCGCTCCACTTATAATCTAGGCCTTAATTGGGTGCCCTAAAAATTTAAGGGGATACTAAAATATTTGTTCACTTTGCTTCATATACAAAGGGCAATTATTATTATTTTTTTAATAGATGTTTTTGTATAAGGATAAAACATTGTTTTACACTTATGAGGTGTCACTGAAAAAAGTTGTCTATTCTGATTTTGAAGCTAACAGGAAGTACATGTCTGTGTACAATTGCACTATAAGCACTGGCTGATAAGCAGAACTAATGGTACGATTTATTTTATTTATTTTACAAAAATACAAAAAAGCCTCAGAAAACAAACCAAAAAAAAATAACAATTATAGAAACTCCACATAAAAAATACAGTACATGCTGCAATGTATTGCAAAGTAACCAATGCTCTACAGTACCATATTCAATTGAACTGTACATTATGTAAACTGAACTGTGGGTTTCAGCTGTCAGTCTTCTTTTATCCTCTCACTCAGTTGAACTACTGATTATGGATATAAAAAAAACAAAAAACAACAATATAGATATGTACTCCTCTTTGGTTTCTTGAACTGCTGCCGTCCCACAGTCTCTCCCAAAGGTTCCCAACGATTCACTGGGGTATGTTCCACAACTTCCTCAAAGTGAAAAGATAAGGCACTGAAATATTGTATTCATACACCATGATATAAAGTGTAGATACTCACAGTATAGATTGAGATGAACGGCTCCTCAGGTGTTCAAAGAAAGGAAAAGATTTTTACCAGCTTTCAATAAAAAGCAGCTTTTATTTTCCCAACGCGTTTCAACGGTCAGTGCCGTCTTTTTCAAGAGCATTCAAAGATAATTTGCTTTACAAACCTGTAGCATATGATTATGGATGGGTGAATGTTTTGCAACATTCGAAAAAATGAAACTATTTTTAACAAATTTGTTCATTTTTGTCCAATTTTTAATGTTTGTACAATACTCTAACATTCGTTTAATGTAGTATTTCTAATGCTTACTTTAAATGTAATATTCAATTCAAATTTTTTTTGTATTTATGTAATATTGAAATTAAAAAAATGTAATCTATATATTTGTAATAGTATTTCTAATGTTCTCTTTAAATGTAGTATTTGTATGATGCAATATTTGAAATAGAAAACATTCTAATTGATATATTTGTATCTATTATGTATCAATTTACTAAATTGCCTACAATATGAACTAGTGAACGTCTGAATAGTATTTGTTGAATCCAATGTTACTTTTAGACTTTTGAATGTTCTAATTATGAACATTCAAAAACGAAAGTAACATTCAAAAACCAGAAATAATATTTGATTACCAAATTTTAATGGATTTTTCATTCTTATCAGCATTCGATTGTCCGAAACGAATGTCTACAGGACTATTAATAAAATGAAATAAAGCATTTTTGAAATACACATTTATTAGCAAAAATGTTTCTAGTAAAAGTCATCAATGCTTCAGGACGTTTTTTTTTTTTTTTTTTTTATATATATATAGTTTTTATTTGAGGTTTGAAATAAGGCATACATAGAACATGGGACAATATAGCACTAGAAATATTGGGATACAGACAACATATGGCATGACATTTGAAGTTTGCAATATATATTCCTAAAAAGAAAGGATATAGTATATAAATAGTATGCGTAGTGCTCTATATACCTCCAGAATGACAAATGAGGCCACTTTTGGACCTCCGCTTTAAATAATCAAGTTAAAGGAGATGGTTTCCAACAAATGAGACTACATTTGGATCTCAAATGACAAACCTCATTTGTTATTTTTAACATAAAGTTTAGTAGCGATCTAAAATGGTCTTACTATTTAAATTAACAGAAACTTATAGTAACAATCTAAGATGGTCTTAGGGGCCTATTTATGAAAGGCATGTCGGATATGATCCAACATTGTGGATCAGGTCAGACAGACCTCGCTGAATGCGGAGAGCAATACGCTCTCCACATTCAGCATTGCAGCAGCAGCTCTTGTGAACTGCTGGTGCAACGCCGCCCCCTGCAGATTCGCGGGCAATCGGCCGCTAGCAGGGGGTGTCAATCAACCCGATTATATTCGATTGGGTTGAATTGTGGTGATCTCTGTTCGCCTCCTCAGAGCAGGCAGACAGGTTATGGAGCAGCGGTCTTTAGACCGCTGCTCCATAACTTGTGTTTCTGGTGAGCCTAAAGGCTTGCCAGAAACACGGGCCGTCAAGCTCCATACGAAGCTTGATAAATGGGCACCTTACTGTGCAAATGAAGTAAGTTTGCAATCAAACTAGCTACTGTGATTTCAAGCTTGCAATATTAAATTAAAGCGAGAAGTACAGCAGTAGATATTGAATCCCCTTACACAGCCTATTGGCCACATATGGACCGCTTGTATAGAAATTAACAAAATGGGGAATAATGAGAAATAAGAAGAAATAAATACTAATAAACATAGCAATAATAGTAAGTATATTGTACTATAAAACAATATGATTACAATGTGAGAAATTCCCTAAAAGTATAGGAGACTTATAGCAGGCTTCTTTTAAGCTGAAAATAGACTAACTCAAATGGATATAACAAGAAAAATCCCCTGTTACAGTTCCAAAAACTTATACAGCTCAGAATTAATAAAAAGGAAGACTCACCACACCATCCGTGTAAGTGGTTATGGCTATTGTGGCATTGGATCGTTCACCTGATACTTCAGAGTATCTGTTCACTCGAGTCAGGGTCCCCATGCCATTAGCCTCTTCAACTACCACTGCAGCTGAGAGTCCCGGTGAGGTAAGTGAAGCGGTAGCTCCGTCTTTCTTGCTGTGTACTTCCGAGTAGCGTGATGCTGTATTCTGACCTATGACGGTGTCTCGGATCGGGCAACGCTGAGGCTCAGCTGGAAGCGATATGTGAATCCATGCAAACAAGAAGAAATCCAGCAAACTTCGAAGCGTTGAGATAAACAGCTTATATTTATTGAAGAAGGTAAAACAGCATAAAAGCAAATAACCCTTGCAACCTGTAGAGACAACGGTCCTACGCGTTTCGGCAGCCCTCTGCCTTATTCATGGATATAAATTTAATGACAATACAGCATCCTTAAATACACCTGAGTCCTCAGGTGTAAGGTAATTACAAGTTGCTAATTTAAAGGGCACACAACCTAAGGTTATGCATATTTAAATTGTGAAAATGTATTAGCAATTATGGTGAAATAAAGATATCTAGTAACACATAGTAAGAGACATTATTACCCAATATATTCTGTAGCTATGGCAAAGTAAGGGCAACCAGTATCACATGTTATATTTAAATGCTGTGCTGATTACTAGCATTTTTTAAGACTTGACAACTCAGTATACCAGCCTGGGATCCAAAGAGACCTAGCAGTGTAGTGGACTATGTTATCACCCCAAAATTTGTCACATCGAAGTGTGAATGGTAAATTGTAGACGAACAAGCAATGCAATTATCTAAGTGAAGCTTAACTGTATAGACAGAGCAAGCTTGCTTTTGAGCATGGGGAATATGGGGCAAAGAGAGAAAGAAGAGCCTGGACCTCTGAAAGATTTTAATATAACTTAGGGTGGGCAGAAGCAGTTTGAAAGTAGGATGCATAGCTGGAGGGAGAGGGAACGGTGAGTGGGCAAATACAAGGAAAGTAGAATCCTCAAACTATTGAGGTTAGGTCATATCGCTATGGCCGCTAGCAGCATGACCACAACCCCAGTGGATGTTAAAGAGGATCTCCAACTAGTAGAGTTCAAGACAGTAAGGCCACTGTTGCATGCTTGGAGTTATATCACTATAAAATTAGGGTAGTAAGTGCTGTGATCCTATAATCAGAGAACACTGTAAGATATAGGCTAGATGCTCTATATGCAAGATAGAGGCTAGAGTGCATGTTTGCAGGAGCATCTTGTTAAGTTATGTCTGACTGTAGAAAAACGTCTTGGTGTGTCACTTAAAGGGACACTCAGATCAAATTAAATTTTTATGATTCAGATGCAGCATGTAATTTTAAACAACTTTCCAATTTACTTCCATTAAAAAAAATGTGCACATTCTTTTATATTTACACTTTTTGAGTCACCAACTCAACAGACAACAGACTATACGTATATGCATTTTGTGATTGGCTGATGGCTGTCACATGGTACAGGGGGAGTGGAAATATACATAACTGCAATTTTTTATAAAAAAATCTACTACTTGAAATTCAGAGTAAATGCTATTGTATTGTCTTGTTATCTTGCATTTGTTGATTATGCAAATCTACTGTTTTTAATGGTCCTTTAATATTCCAGTTGGCATATAGGGAAGTAATAGTTTTATGATTTTATAATAAGAGGTATAAGTATTATACTCCATCTGCATAAATTGTGCAATATAAACATAGATATGCAATGGGGATGCATATAGGTTTAACACAATGCTATGTAAGGCTATTAAGGAAAGAAGAGAGTATAGATTAATAATATAAACAATAAACCACCTGGGATATATAAAAACTAGTAACCATGCCATTATTCAGATATAGCTAGTGTGACTAAATGTGTAATGTCTCCCTTCACTTAAATACATAGGTACATAGGTACAAGAGTACAGAACACAGGCATAACAACCACTGAGGAGAAAATAAGCCCCATACACTACTATACAGGTTTCATATATATAAAAAGGAGAGACAATAGTATTTCTGAAGTTGGGAGAGCCCGTATCTCAAAAATTCAAGAAGCATGTCCACAACAGTTACAATATTGGTCTTTAGGGGTACTGTAACTACTAATAATAAGCTATATGTAGCCAACTGATAAATATATTTCAGATCCCTAGATCATCATTAACTAGTCACTATTGTTTAACAGCAGGCAACAGTTTGTCAAACAAACTAGCATAGCGTTCTGTGTTTTCTTCTATAGCTCTGCATCAGCATATAAATATCTTATTTGCTGAGGAGAGCTCTTAAAGGATTTTCAAAACAGTTAACCAACCCCAGTTTGTGGAAAGTGTAGTCCAGGATATCTTGGTTTTTGAGAGCAACCGAGGTCACTGGTGGTGAAATGCCATGGAGTACTGTTGCGTTGTCATACCTGCTGCTGTACTCACAGCCAGTCACCATTAAAATTGTGTCTGGATTGTGGAAGCCATTCCAATGTGGCCTGCTTGGAATCCAGTGCATCATACTCGGCTGCGGTACATGTAGAGCGGCTGATCGAGGGAGCGAGACCTTCAAACCAATCTCAGCACAAGGCTCTCCCCTCCATGCTATTGCAACAGCTTCAGGCATTTTTTGAGGATAGGTTGTTAGAAAAGGAAAGCTCTCATGAATAGTTGGCGTGGGTATAGGTTGCATAGTAAGGTCATGTGGCGTCTGACTAGAAAACATCAACTCTGGAATCACTACATTTAGCTCTTTCGCATATATCTCCCCATAGCTCTCCTGTATTTTGGGAGTTCTATCTGATAGGTATCCTTTCATTACTGGCGATATTTGCAAGTGAGATGCCTCGCTCCCAAATAAGGCATATTCCAGTTTGTTGAAGTGGAGCTGCAGTAGGTGCCTCATCTCTGTCTCCCAAGTTGGCAATTCTGACATAATATCAATGCCGTAAAAATTACTTGAAGCAAGCATTGAAAAGGGAATATGTAGGAAGTGATTTTCAAGATAACACTGCGAGTAACGACAGAGACACGGATGTACTCTGCGGGGGGGGGGGGGGCATTAGGAGGCCGCAACCTCTAACGTTTTCCAGTAGGCTGGCATTAACTCCAATTTGAAAAAAAAGTAACTTTGATCCAAAAAATATTCTTCCTTGTACAATTTGTGGTACAAATCTGTCTGCGACCAGGCGGTTAAAGGTAGATTTTGCAAAAATCAAATCCAAGGTCTGGAGCAGCAAACAGCCATGCAACCCATCATTGCCGCCGCCCAGAAGTTCCCCCCAGTGCTCCTACAAGTGCCCATCAGCCCCAATAATACCCATTAGACTGTGGATGGAGGTGAGTCCCACTCCTGTCACCAGCTCTATCAACTTTTATAAAGAATGCTAAAGTTGTGCAGAGAGCTGTGCAATGAGATATTTCAGCCAGATGCTTCCAGCTGGCTGACCTGCACTCTCTGCCTCCTTATGTTTTAGGGGATTCCCTTCCCATTCTAACCATTATGCCACCCCCTATGGTCCCTACTATGAAGCCCTACAATAGAGGCAGACTAGGCAATCACCAAGGGATGCCCTAAGGTGATTGCCTAGTCTGCCTCTATTATAGTACTGGTCCTGCGCTGGTGTACAATTTAAGGCCTAGATTTGGAGTTTGGCGGTAGATGGGTTGTTAACGCTACGCAGGCTTTTTTCTGGCCGCACCATAAAATTAACTCTGGTATCGAGAGTCCAAAAAAATGCTGCGTTAGGCTCCAAAAAAGGAGCGTAGAACATTTTTACCGCAAATGCAACTCTCGATACCAGAGTTGCTTACGGACGCGGCCAGCCTCAAAAACGTGCTCGTGCACGATTCTCCCATAGGAAACAATGGGGCTGTTTGAGCTGAAAAAAAAACTAACACCTGCAAAAAAGCAGCGTTCAGCTCCTAACGCAGCCCCATTGTTTCCTATGGGGAAACACTTCCTATGTCTGCACTTAACACTCTAACATGTACCCCGAGTCTAAACACCCCTAACCTTACACTTATTAACCCCAATCTGCCGCCCCCGCTATCGCTGACCCCTGCATTATATTATTAACCCCTAACCTGCCCCCCACAACGTCGCCGCCAGCTACTTACAATAATTATCCCCTAATCTGCCGACCGCACACCGCCGCCACCTACGTTATCCTTATGTACCCCTAATCTGCTGCCCCTAACACCGCCGACCCCTATATTATATTTATTAACCCCTAATCTGCCCCCCTCAACGTCGCCGACACCTGCCTACACTTAATAACCCCTAATCTGCCGAGCGGACCTGAGCGCTACTATAATAAAGTTATTAACCCCTAATCCGCCTCACTAACCCTATCATAAATAGTATTAACCCCTAATCTGCCCTCCCTAACATCGCAGACACCTAACTTCAATTATTAACCCCTAATCTGACGACCGGAGCTCACCGCTACTATAATAAATGGATTAACCCCTAAAGCTAAGTCTAACCTTAACACTAACACCCCCCTAACTTAAATATAATTTACATCTAACGAAATTAATTAACTCTTATTAAATAAATTATTCCTATTTAAAGCTAAATACTTACCTGTAAAATAAATCCTAATATAGCTACAATATAAATTATAATTACATTGTAGCTATTTTAGGATTAATATTTATTTTACAGGCAACTTTGTAATTATTTTAACCAGGTACAATAGCTATTAAATAGTTAAGAACTATTTAATAGTTACCTAGTTAAAATAATAACAAAATTACCTGTAAAATAAATCCTAACCTAAGTTATAATTAAACCTAACACTACCCTATCAATAAATTAATTAAATAAAATACCTACAATTACCTACAATAAAACCTAACACTACACTATCAATAAATAAATTAAATACAATTCCTACAAATAACTACAATTACATAAACTAACTAAAGTTCAAAAAATAAAAAAGAACTAAGTTACAAAAAATAAAAAAATATTTACAAACATAAGAAAAATATTACAACAATTTTAAACTAATTACACCTACTCTAAGCCCCCTAATAAAATAACAAAGACCCCCAAAATAAAAAAATGCCCTACCCTATTCTAAATTAATAGAGTTAAAAGCTCTTTTACCTTACCAGCCCTGAACAGGGCCCTTTGCGGGGCATGCCCCAAGAAAATCAGCTCTTTTGCCTGTAAAAAAAAACATACAATACCCCCCCCAACATTACAACCCACCACCCACATACCCCTAATCTAACCCAAACCCCCCTTAAATAAACCTAACACTAAGCCCCTGAAGATCTTCCTACCTTGTCTTCACCTCAACAGGTATCACCGATCCGTCCTGGCATCCGGTGCTGAAGAGGTCCAGAAGAGGCTCCAAAGTCTTCCTCCTATCCGGCAAGAAGAGGACATCCGGACCGGCAAACATCTTCATCCAAGCGGCATCTTCGATCTTCTTCCATCCGGTGCGGAGCGGGTCCATGTTGAAGCAGCCGACGCGGATCCATCCTCTTCTTTCTGCGTCTCCCGACGAATGACGGTTCCTTTAAGGGACGTCATCCAAGATGGCGTCCCTCGAATTCCGATTGGCTGATAGGATTCTATCAGCCAATCGGAATTAAGGTAGGAATATTCTGATTGGCTGATGGAATCAGCCAATCAGAATCAAGTTCAATCCGATTGGCTGATCCAATCAGCCAATCAGATTGAGCTCGCATTCTATTGGCTGTTCCGATCAGCCAATCAGAATATTCCTACCTTAAAGGAACCGTCATTCGTCGGGAGACGCAGAAAGAAGAGGATGGATCCGCGTCGGCTGCTTCAACATGGACCCGCGCCGCACCGGATGGAAGAAGATCGAAGATGCCGCTTGGATGAAGATGTTTGCCGGTCCGGATGTCCTCTTCTTGCCGGATAGGAGGAAGACTTTGGAGCCTCTTCTGGACCTCTTCAGCACCGGATGCCAGGACGGATCGGTGATACCTGTTGAGGTGAAGACAAGGTAGGAAGATCTTCAGGGGCTTAGTGTTAGGTTTATTTAAGGGGGGTTTGGGTTAGATTAGGGGAATTCGAGGGACGCCATCTTGGATGACGTCCCTTAAAGGAACCGTCATTCGTCGGGAGACGCAGAAAGAAGAGGATGGATCCGCGTCGGCTGCTTCAACATGGACCCGCACCGCACCGGATGGAAGAAGATCGAAGATGCCGCTTGGATGAAGATGTTTGCCGGTCCGGATGTCCTCTTCTTGCCGGATAGGAGGAAGACTTTGGAGCCTCTTCTGGACCTCTTCAGCACCGGATGCCAGGACGGATCGGTGATACCTGTTGAGGTGAAGACAAGGTAGGAAGATCTTCAGGGGCTTAGTGTTAGGTTTATTTAAGGGGGGTTTGGGTTAGATTAGGGGTATGTGGGTGGTGGGTTGTAATGTTGGGGGGGGGGTATTGTATGTTTTTTTTTACAGGCAAAAGAGCTGATTTTCTTGGGGCATGCCCCGCAAAGGGCCCTGTTCAGGGCTGGTAAGGTAAAAGAGCTTTTAACTCTATTAATTTAGAATAGGGTAGGGCATTTTTTTTATTTTGGGGGTCTTTGTTATTTTATTAGGGGGCTTAGAGTAGGTGTAATTAGTTTAAAATTGTTGTAATATTTTTCTTATGTTTGTAAATATTTTTTTATTTTTTGTAACTTAGTTCTTTTTTATTTTTTGAACTTTAGTTAGTTTATGTAATTGTAGTTATTTGTAGGAATTGTATTTAATTTATTTATTGATAGTGTAGTGTTAGGTTTTATTGTAGGTAATTGTAGGTATTTTATTTAATTAATTTATTGATAGGGTAGTGTTAGGTTTAATTATAACTTAGGTTAGGATTTATTTTACAGGTAATTTTGTTATTATTTTAACTAGGTAACTATTAAATAGTTCTTAACTATTTAATAGCTATTGTACCTGGTTAAAATAATTACAAAGTTGCCTGTAAAATAAATATTAATCCTAAAATAGCTACAATGTAATTATAATTTATATTGTAGCTATATTAGGATTTATTTTACAGGTAAGTATTTAGCTTTAAATAGGAATAATTTATTTAATAAGAGTTAATTAATTTCGTTAGATGTAAATTATATTTAAGTTAGGGGGGTGTTAGTGTTAGACTTAGCTTTAGGGGTTAATCCATTTATTATAGTAGCGGTGAGCTCTGGTCGTCAGATTAGGGGTTAATAATTGAAGTTAGGTGTCGGCGATGTTAGGGAGGGCAGATTAGGGGTTAATACTATTTATGATAGGGTTAGTGAGGCGGATTAGGTGTTAATAACTTTATTATAGTAGCGCTCAGGTCCGCTCGGCAGATTAGGGGTTAATAAGTGTAGGCAGGTGTCGGCGATGTTGAGGGGGGCAGATTAGGGGTTAATAAATATAATATAGGGGTCGGCGGTGTTAGGGGCAGCAGATTAGGGGTACATAAGGATAACGTAGGTGGCGGCGCTTTGCGGTCGGCAGATTAGGGGTTAATTATTGTAAGTAGCTGGCGGCGACGTTGAGGGGGGCAGGTTAGGGGTTAATAAATATAATACAGGGGTCGGCGGTGTTAGGGGCAGCAGATTAGGGGTACATAAGTATAACGTAGGTGGCGGTCGGCAGATTAGGGGTTAAAAAAATTTAATCGAGTTGCGGCGATGTGGGGGGACCTCAGTTTAGGGGTACATAGGTAGTTTATGGGTGTTAGTGTACTTTAGGGTACAGTAGTTAAGAGCTTTATGAACCGGCTTTAGCCCAGAAAGCTCTTAACTACTGACTTTTTTCTGCGGCTGGAGTTTTGTCGTTAGATGTCTAACGCTCACTTCAGAAACGACTCTAAATACCGGAGTTAGAAAGATCCCATTGAAAAGATAGGATACGCAATTGACGTAAGGGGATCTGCGGTATGGAAAAGTCGCGGCTGAAAAGTGAGCGTTAGACCCTATTTTGAGTGACTCCAAATACCGGCGGTAGCCTAAAACCAGCGTTAGGAGCCTCTAACGCTGGTTTTCACGGCTACCGCCAAACTCTAAATCTAGGCCTAATTTTGGCTGCCATTTTCCTTTAAATCAGATAAAAATAAAACGGGAACATCTGTAATCTTTTAAGCATTTCCCAATGTTTTGTGTTTTTTCTTTTTCTTTTCTTTTGTTGACATTTTTTTCTTAACTTTATTTTTTCTGACTGCATTACAAGGAATATAAAATATAGATCTGCTTTTTTTTTCTTTAATTCTTTATAATTCAATCAAGTGATTCTGTTTTACTTTCTCTAAATTTTCCTGTCAAATGCATATCATTATAACCTCTTCTGACAAACAGCTGTAGCCCTTCTTTCAAGCTCTCATACAATTTCAAGGTATCACTTACTAGACTTTTTACTTGGAAAAATTAACTGTATGGAAGGGGGTAATTTCACAGGTTCAGAATGATTACTATAATAATGTAACTGACTATTTTATCTGTATGTTTTGTAAATAGACGTGATTAATTTCCTGCCCTGCTCCGTCACTCTCAGATAGAAAATAACAATCATACGCAAACCCCCATTCAAATATTTTCATGTATATGTTTGCTTAAAGGGACATAAAACCCAAATTATTTTAAGATTCTGATAGAACATACAGTTTTAAACAACTTTCCAATTTACTTTTGTTATCAAATTTTCTTTGTTATCCTTTGTTGAAAAGCTGGGATGTAAACTCATGAGTGTGCACGTGTCTACAGCACTATATGGCAGCAGTTTTGCAACAATGTTATACATTAGCAGGAGCATTAAAACGGCAGCACTATTTCCTGTCATGTAGTGCTTCAGGCATGTGCATGCTACCTACCTAGGTATCCCTTCAACAAAGAATAAAATGAGAATGAAGCAAATTTGAATAATAGAAATAAATTCGAAACTTTTTTAAAATTGTTTTCTCCATCTGAATAATGAAAGAAAAAAAAATGGGTTTAACGTCTCTTAAACCCCTTAAGGACCACAGCACTTTTCCATTTTCTGACCGTTTGGGACCAAAGCTATTTTTACATTTCTGCGGTGTTTGTGTTTAGCTGTAATTTTCCTCTTACTCATTTACTGTACCCACACATATTATATACAGTTTTTCTCGCCATTAAATGGACATTATAAAGATACCACTACCATCATATCTTATAATTTACTATAAAAAAATTATAAAATATCATGAAAAAATAAAAAAAACACACTTTTTCTAATTTTGACCCCGTAAATCTGTTACACATCTACAACCACCAAAAAACACCCATGCTCAATAGTTTCTAAATTTTGTCCTGAGTTTAGAAATACCAAATGTTCTTTGCTTTTTTGCAAGTTATATGGCAATAAATACAAGTAACACTTTGCTATTTCCAAACCATTTTTTTCAAAATTAGCGCTAGTTACATTGGAACACTGATATCTGTCAGGAATCCCTGAATATCCCTTGACATGTATATATATTTTTTTAAAAGACATCCCAAAGTATTGATATAGGTCCATTTTGGTATATTGCATGCCACCATTTAACCTCCAAATGCGATCAAATAAAAAAAATTGTTCACTTTTTCACAAAATTTTTCACAAACTTTAGGTTTCTCACTGAAATTATTTACAAACAACTTGTGCAATTATGGCATAAATGGTTGTAAATGCTTCTCTGGGATCCCCTTTGTTCAGAAATAGCAAACATATATGGCTTTGAAGTTGCTTTTTGGTAATTAGAAGGCCGCTAAATGCCGCTGCGCACCACACGTGTATTATGCCCAGCAGTGAAGGGGTTAATTAGGGAGCTTGTAGGGTTAATTTTAGCTTTAGTGTTGTGTAGTAGACAACCTAAAGTATTGATCTAGGCCCATTTTTGTATATTTCATGCCACCATTTCACCGCCAAATGCGATCAAATAAAAAAAGTCGTTAACTTTTTCACAAACTTTTTCACAAACTTTAGGTTTCTCACTGAAATTATTTACAAACAGCTTGTGCAAATATGGCACAAATGGTTGTAAAAGCTTTTCTGGGATTCCCTTTGTTCAGAAATAGCAGACATATATGGCTTTGGCGTTGCTTTTTGGTAATTAGAAGGCTGCTAAATGCCGCTGCGCACCACACGTGTATTATGCCCAGCAGTAAAGGGGTTAATTATGGAGCTTGTAGGGTTAATTTTAGCTTTAGTGCTGTGTAGTAGACAACCCAAAGTATTGATCTAGGCCTATTTTGGTATATTTCATGCTACCATTTCACCGGGAAATGCAATCAAATAAAAAAAAATTGTTCACTTTTTCACAAACTTTTTCACAAACTTTAGGTTTCTCACTGAAATTATTTACAAACAGCTTGTGCAAATATGGCACAAATGGTTGTAAAAGCTTCTCTGGGATCCCCTTTGTTCAGAAATAGCAGACATATATGGCTTTGGCGTTGCTTTTTGGTAATTAGAAGGCCGCTAAATTCCGCTGCACACCACACTTGTATTATGCCCAGCAGTGAAGGGGTTAATTAGGTAGCTTGCATGTAGCTTGCAGGGTTAATTGTAGCTTTAGTGTAGAGATCAGCCTCCCACCTGACACATCCCACCCTCTGATCCCTCCCAAACAGCTCTCTTCCCTCCCCCACCCCACAATTGTCCCCGCCGTCTGCCAGTACTAAAATAAAAGTTTTTATACAGGCTCTGCTGTGTAGGATCCCCCCTTAGCCCCCAACCTCCGTGATCCCCCCCCAAACAGCTCTCTAACCCTCCCCCTCTACCTTATTGTGTGCCATCTTGGGTACTGGCAGCTGTCTGCCAGTACCCAGTTTGCCATAAAATATGCTGTTTTTTTATTTTTAAATATTTTTCTGTAGTGTAGCTGCCCCCCCTAAATAACCAACCCCCACCCCCTCCCAGATCCCTTAGATAAAAATTCCCCCCTCCTCTCTCCCACCTTATCCTAAGCAAATTGTGCCATAGTGTAGCGTTCCCACCCGCTCCCGCCCATGTGCTCGCGCCTGCACTTGTGATCCCCTCCCTCTCTGACGCACTTCTCCCATCGATGGCCGCCCACCCGCCTCCCTGCAACGGCTCCCACCCACCAACAATCGTGACCATCGATGGCCAATGCAGAGAGGGCCACAGAGTGTCTCTCTCTGCATCGG
The DNA here is from genome assembly GCF_027579735.1 of Bombina bombina. Taxonomy (NCBI): domain Eukaryota; kingdom Metazoa; phylum Chordata; class Amphibia; order Anura; family Bombinatoridae; genus Bombina; species Bombina bombina. Next base: position 763,966,367 of record NC_069502.1, on the reverse strand, counting down.
ATGGCTAAAAAATGTTATTGCAGGATGCCTCAATATCGAGGCATCACTGCAATAACATGAAAGTGGCTGTAAGCGATAAGGATCGCTTCCACCGCTTGAAAACACTAACGACGTACAGGGTACAGGTCATTTTTGTAGGACGTACCCTGTACGTCGTTGGTCGTTAAGGGGTTAAAAAAACCATTGCAGTCTATTTTACTTGTTTTGTGTTAAGTTGTACATTCTAAGGGCTTAATGTACTAAGCAGAGTATGCTGCTTTGGAGCCCTTTCGGAGCAGGCTCACACGTGCATGCCTGCTTTCCGCATTGTAAAGAAGCTGCAGTCACTGGAATAGAAAAAGGGGGAGAGGGGATGAAGTTAAGCCAGAACAGGCAAGACAGAAGTAGATGCCATCCCTTAATCTCCCAAATATGTATGCTTTTTTGGAGGTCCTCCACAACGAGAAGGTACAAAAAGCAAAAGAAGAAGCCTCTCTATGCGCAGAAGCTTATAACCAGAGAGAGACAAATCCCCCCCCCCACTAAATGAAGGACATTTCTAATATTCTATTAATTTGAGGTGTTCTTAAAGGGCCATGAAACCCACATTTCTTTCATGTAATTAGCAAGAGTCCATGAGCTAGTGACGTATGGGATATACATTCCTACCAGGAGGGGCAAAGTTTCCCAAACCTTAAAATGCCTATAAATACACCCCTCACCACACCCACAATTCAGTTTTACAAACTTTGCCTCCGATGGAGGTGGTGAAGTAAGTTTGTGCTAGATTCTACGTTGATATGCGCTCCGCAGCAAGTTGGAGCCCGGTTTTCCTCTCAGCGTGCAGTGAATGTCAGAGGGATGTGAGGAGAGTATTGCCTATTTGAATGCAGTGATCTCCTTCTACGGGGTCTATTTCATAGGTTCTCTGTTATCGGTCGTAGAGATTCATCTCTTACCTCCCTTTTCAGATCGACGATATACTCTTATATATACCATTACCTCTGCTGATTCTCGTTTCAGTACTGGTTTGGCTTTCTACAAACGTGTAGATGAGTGTCCTGGGGTAAGTAAATCTTATTTTCTGTGACACTCTAAGCTATGGTTGGGCACTTTATTTATAAAGTTCTAAATATATGTATTCAAACATTTATTTGCCTTGACTCAGAATGTTCAACATTCCTTATTTTTCAGACAGTCAGTTTCATATTTGGGATAAATGCATTTGTTTCAATCATTTTTTCTTACCTTAAAAAATTTGACTTTTTCCCTGTGGGCTGTTAGGCTCGCGGGGGCAGAAAATGCTTCATTTTATTGCGTCATTCTTGGCGCAGACTTTTTTGGCGCAAATTTTTTTTCTGTTTCCGGCGTCATACGTGTCGCCGGAAGTTGCGTCATTTTTTAACGTTTTTTTGCGTCAAAAATGTCGGCGTTCCGGATGTGGCGTCATTTTTGGCGCCAAAAGCATTTAGGCGCCAAATAATGTGGGCGTCTTTTTTGGCGCTAAAAAATATGGGCGTCATTTTTGTCTCCACATTATTTAAGTCTCATTTTTTTATTGCTTCTGGTTGCTAGAAGCTTGTTCACTGGCATTTTTTTCCCATTCCTGAAACTGTCATTTAAGGAATTTGATCAATTTTGCTTTATATGTTGTTTTTTTCTTTTACATATTGCAAGATGTTCCACGTTGCAACTGAGTCAGAAGATACTTCAGGAAAATCACTGCACAGTGCTGGAGCTACCAAGCTAAGTGTATCTGCTATAAACTTTTTGGTATCTGTTTCTCCAGCTGTTATTTGTATTGCATGTCATGTCAAACTTATTAATGCAGATAAAATTTCCTTTAGTACTGTTACATTACCTGTTGCTGTTCCGTCAACATCTAATTTTCAGAGTGTTCCTGATAACATAAGAGATTTTATTTTTTAAATCCATTAAGAAGGCTATGTCTGTTATTTCTCCTTCTAGTTTACATAAAAGTCTTTTAAAACTTCTCTTTTTTCAGATGAATTTTTAAATGAACATCATCATTCTGATACTGATAATGGTTCTTCTGGTTCAGAGGTTTCTGTCTCAGAGGTTGATGCTGATAAATCTTTGTATTTGTTCAAGATGGAATTTATTCGTTCTTTACTTAAAGAAGTGTTATTTGCATTAGAAATAGAGGATTCTGGTCCTCTTGATACTAAATGTAAACGTTTAAATAAGGTTTTTAAATATCCTGTAGTTATTCCAGAAGTGTTTTATCTCCCTGATGCTATTTCTGAAGTAATTTCCAGGGAATGGAATAATTTGGGTAATTTATTTACTCCTTCTAGACGTTTAAGCAAATTATATCCTGTGCCATCTGACAGATTAGAGTTTTTTGGGACAAAAATCCCTAAGGTTATGGGGCTGTCTCTACTCCTGCTAATGTACTACTATTCCTACGGCAGATAGTACTTCATTTAAGGATCCTTTAGATAGGAAAATTGAATCCTTTCTAAGAAAAGCTTACTTATGTTCAGGTAATCTTCTTAGACCTGCTATATTTTTAGCGGATGTTGCTGCAGCTTCAACTTTTTGGTTAGAAGCTTTAGCGCAACAAGTAACAGATCATAATTTTATAGCATTATTATTATTCTATAACATGCTAATAATTTTATTGGTGATACCATCTTTTGATATCATTAGAGTTGATGTCAGGTATATGTCTCTAGCTATTTTAGCTAGAAAAGCTTTATGGATTAAAATTGGAATGCTGACATGTCTTCTAAGTCAACTTTGCTTTCCCTTTCTTTCCAGGGTAAATAATCATTTTCATTTCCTCACAACAAGGAACAAAAGCCTGATCCTTCATCCTCAGGAGCGGTATCAGTTTGGAAACTATTTCCAGTTTGGAATATATCCAAGCCTTATAGAAACCTATAGCCAGCTCCTAAGTACCTATGAAGGTGCGGCCCTTATTCCAGCTCAGCTGGTATGGGGCAGATTACGTTTTCTTCAAAGAAATTTGGATCAATTCCGTTCTTAATCTCTGGTTTCAGAAACATTGTTTCAGAAAGGTACAGAATTGGCTTCAAGTTAAGGCCTCCTGCTAAGAGATTCTTTTCTTTCCCGTGTCCCAGTTAACACAGCAAAGGCTCAGCATTTCTGAAATGTGTTTCAGATCTAGAGTTGGCTGGAGTATTTATGCCAGTTCCAGTTCTGGAACAGGGGCTGGGGTTTTATTTTATCTCTTCATTGTACCAAAGAAGGTCAATTCCTTCAGACCAGTTCCGGATCTATTATTATTGAATCGTTATGTTAGGATACCAACATTCAAGATGGTTACTGTAGGACTATCCTGCCTTTTGTTTAGCAAGGGCATTATATGTCTACAATAGATTTACAGGATGTGTATCTGCATATTCCGATTCATCCAGATCACTTTTAGTGTCTGAGATTCTCTTTTTAGACAAGCATTACCAGTTTTGTGGCTCTACCGTTTGGCCTAGCCTCAGTTCCAAGAATTTTTTTCAAAGGTTCTCGGTGCCCTTCTTTCTGTAATCAGAGAATAGGGTTTTGGTATTTCCTTTATTTGGACGATATCTTGGTACTTGCTCAGTCTTCTCATTTTCGAAGAATCTCATACGAATCGACTTGTGTTGTTTCTTCAAGTTCATGGTTGGAGGATCAATTTACCAATCAGTTCATTGATTCCTCAGACAAGGGTAACCTTTTTAGGTTTCTAGATAAATTCAGTGTCTATGACTCTGTCCTTGTCAGACAAGAGAAGTTTAACATTGATATCAGCTTGTCAAAACCTTCAGTCACAATCATTCCCTTTGGTAGCCTTATGCATGGAAATGTTGGGTCTTAGGACTGCCGCATCAGATGCGATCTCCTTTGCTCGTTTTCACATGCGACCTCTTCAGCTCTGTATGCTGAACCAATGGTGCAGGGATTCCTCAAAGATATCTCAATTAATATCTTTAAACCGATTTTACGACACTCTCTGACATGGTGGACAGATCACCATCGTTTAGTTCAGGGGGCTTCTTTGTTCTTCCGACCTGGACTATAATCTCAACAGATGCAAGTCTTACAGGTTGGGGAGCTGTGTGGGGGTATCTGACGGCACAAGGGGTTTGGGAATCTCAGGAGGTGAGATTTCCTATCAATATTTTGGAACTCCGTGCAATTTTCAGAGCTCTTCAGTCTTGGCCTCTTCTGAAGAGAGAGTTGTTCATTTGTTTTCAGATAGACAATGTCACAACTGTGGCATACATCAATCATCAAGGAGGGACTCACAGTCCTCTGGCTATGAAAGAAGTATCTCGAATTTTGGTTTGGGCGGAATCCAGCTCCTGTCTAATCTCTGCGGTTCATATCCCAGGTATGGACAATTGGAAAGCGGATTATCTCAGTCGCCAAACGTTGCATCCGGGCGAATGGTCTCTTCACCCAGAGGTATTTCTTCAGATTGTTCAAATGTGGGAACTTCCAGAAATAGATCTGATGGCTTCTCATCTAAACAAGAAACTTCCCAGGTATCTGTCCAGATCCCGGGATCCTCAGGCGGAGGCAGTGGATGCATTATCACTTCCTTGGAAGTATCATCCTGCCTATATCTTTCCGCCTCTAGTTCCTCTTCCAAGAGTAATCTCCAAGATTCTGAAGGAATGCTCGTTTGTTCTGCTGGTAGCTCCGGCATGGCCTCACAGGTTTTGGTATGCGGATCTTGTCCGGATGGCCTCTTGCCAACCGTGGACTCTTCCGTTAAGACCAGACCTTTTGTCTCAAGGTCCTTTTTTCCATCAGGATCTGAAATCCTTAAATTTAAAGGTATGGAGATTGAACGCTTGATTCTTGGTCAAAGAGGTTTCTCTGACTCTGTGATTAATACTATGTTACAGGCTCGTAAATCTGTATCCAGAGAGATATATTATAGAGTCTGGAAGACTTATATTTCTTGGTGTCTTTCTCATCATTTTTCTTGGCATTCTTTTAGAATACCGAGAATATTACAGTTTCTTCAGGATGGTTTAGATAAGGGTTTGTCCGCAAGTTCCTTGAAAGGTCAAATCTCTGCTCTTTCTGTTCTTTTTCACAGAAAGATTGCTATTCTTCCTGATATTCATTGTTTTGTACAAGCTTTGGTTCGTATAAAGCCTGTCATTAAGTCAATTTCTCCTCCTTGGAGTTTGAATTTGGTTCTGGGGGCTCTTCAAGCTCCTCCATTTGAACCTATGCATTCATTGGATATTAAATTACTTTCTTGGAAAGTTTTGTTCCTTTTGGCCATCTCTTCTGCCAGAAGAGTTTCTGAATTATCTGCTCTTTCTTGTGAGTCTCCTTTTCTGATTTTTCATCAGGATAAGGCGGTGTTGCGAACTTCTTTTGAATTTTTACCTAAGTTGTGAATTCCAACAACATTAGTAGAGACATTGTGGTTCCTTCATTTTGTCCTAATCCTAAGAATTCTAAGGAGAAATCGTTGCATTCTTTGGATGTTATTAGAGCTTTGAAATATTATGTTGAAGCTACTAAGTCTTTCCGAAAGACTTCTAGTTTATTTGTTATCTTTTCCGGTTTTAGAAAGGCCAGAAAACGTCTGCCATTTCTTTGGCATCTTGGTTGAAATCTTTAATTCATCTTGCCTATGTTGAGTCGGGTAAGACTCCGCCTCATAGGATTACAGCTCATTCTACTAGGTCAGTTTCTACTTCCTGGGCGTTTAGGAATGAAGCTTCGGTTGATCAGATTTGCAAAGCGGCAACTTGGTCCTCTTTGCATACTTTTACCAAATTCTACCATTTTGTTGTATTTTCTTCTTCTGAAGCAGTTTTTGGTAGAAAAGTACTTCAGGCAGCGGTTTCAGTTTGAATCTTCTGCTTATGTTTTTCATTAAACTTTATTTTGGGTGTGGATTATTTTCAGCAGGAATTGGCTGTCTTTATTTTATCCCTCCCTCTCTAGTGACTCTTGCGTGGAAAGATCCACATCTTGGGTAGTCATTATCCCATACGTCACTAGCTCATGGACTCTTGCTAATTACATGAAAGAAAACATAATTTATGTAAGAACTTACCTGATAAATTCATTTCTTTCATATTAGCAAGAGTCCATGAGGCCCGCCCTTTTTTGTGGTGGTTATGATTTTTTTGTATAAAGCACAATTATTCCAATTCCTTATTTTACATGCTTTCGCACTTTTTTCTTATCACCCCACTTCTTGGCTATTCGTTAAACTGAATTGTGGGTGTGGTGAGGGGTGTATTTATAGGCATTTTAAGGTTTGGGAAACTTTGCCCCTCCTGGTAGGAATGTATATCCCATACGTCACTAGCTCATGGACTCTTGCTAATATGAAAGAAATGAATTTATCAGGTAAGTTCTTACATAAATTATGTTTTTTTCTTTCATGATTTAGAAAGAGAATGCAATTTTAAACATATTTCTAATTTACTTATATTATCTAATTTGTTTTATTCTCTTGATATTCTTTGCTGAAAAGCATATCTAGATATGCTCAGTAGCTGCTGATTGGTTGCTGCACATAGAAGCCTTGTGTGATTGGCTCACCATGTGCATTGCTTTTTCTTCAACTAAGGATATATAAAAAAATGAAGCAAAATAAATAATAGAAGTAAATTGTAATGTTGTTTAAATTTGTATTCTCTATCTGAATCATGAAAGAAAGATTTTGGGTTTAGTGGCCCTTTAACTAAGTCCTATGAGTATTATGTAAGCCAGAGAGTCTCGTTCTGTTTTAAAGAGGGAAACAGGATGTTTCAGCTCAAATTAAATATTTTTGAACATTTAGAAGAAATACATTTTAGTCAAACTGACAGTAAATATATATATTTCACATGAACACACCCCAAAAAGGGAGACAGAGTGTGATGTCTCTCCAGGTTTCATGACATAGCCCTTTCCTTAGTACAACCCATGGGACCACCTAGGTTTAACAGGATAAGCCAAACAAACTCACAAGTATGCACATTGGTGCACAATCACTGTTCAAAGTAAACTTGTAAGGCGGGTAGGTTAGCGTGCATATTACAAGATAAAAGTAAATTGTGCATGAGTGACCCCCAATGCGAGCTAACTTCAGCACTTTGGATATCCCGACTGCGTAAACTTTTTCCCCCCATAGTTTTTAATGGAGCGAGCAGAACAAAAAACAAACTAACACTTATTGCTTGTACACTAACCCGACACTGCGTTAGACCTACAGCACTAAACCCAAGGGTAGGTATGAAAATTTTACATTTCAATGTTTTTCACATAGACAATAAAAAGAAAAATTTCTTCTGTTTTTTTTTAAAAATATATATCGCTATAACTATACATCTATATTAATATATAGGCATACATACATATATACAAATATATATAGAAATATACAGTATATTTAAAAATACTAAGAACATTGTCTTGTAAGTGAAGAACATTATAATGTTAAAAACACATTAAAACACATTATTAAATTGGCCGCGACTGTGCAGGGGGCAGCAAATGCTGTGTATTTAACGATGTCGGCAGACACATAATAAATCTACCCCTTACAGGCCCATTTATCAAGCTCCGTACGGAGCTTGAAGGGCCGTGTTTCTGGCGAGTCTTTAGACTCGCCAGAAACACAACTTATGAAGCAGCGGTCTAAAGACCGCTGCTCCATAACCCTGTCCGCCTGCTCTGAACAGGCGGATAGGAATCGCCGGACATCAACCCGATCGAATACGATCGGGTTGATTGACAGCTCCCTGCTGGCGGCCGATTGGCCGCGAGTCAGCAGGGGGCGGCGTTGCACCAGCAGCTCTTGTGAGCTGCTGGTGCAATGTTAAATGCGGAGAGCGTATTGCTCTCCGCATTTAGCGAGGTCTTGCGGACCTGATCCGCAGTGTCGGATCAGGTCCGCAAGCCCTTTGATAAATGGGCCTGATAGTCTTGACTTGCGCAAATCCGATGCACGTTAATTTAGTTTGCACTCAAGTGAATACATTTACTTTCAACTTGTAAAATGCACGCAAGTTAGCCACGATATTGCTTATTACAACCAGCGCTAAGTTAAATGCACCACTTGTAATCTAGCCCAGAAGGTTTAAGTCATGAAAGACAGGTTGACTAGAGAGAGAAGAAAGTATTTGGAGTTTTAATCAAGTTTGGTAGTTCACGGTAAGAGGCCTATGAATTAATTTGCCAATTTCTTGGTAGGATTAGCCAGTCATGGCAGCAGAACTGGCAACATTACTGGTCCCATAGTCAGATAACACAATGAGATCTAGGGAGACAGGAAACATAGACATGGGTACAAATAAAATATATTTATGAAGCTCACGAGGTTAAACTCCATAGAGAGTTAGATGTTTAAAAAGGCATGAAAATATACAAAAATAATGAAATGTTATGAGCAGCAGTGAAAGAAATGTCCATGAAGTAAGAAAATCTCTTCTGCTGACAGATATTTATTGTCCCATAGTAGTGACACAAAAGAAACAAAGTAAGCAAAGTAGACAACATCAGAGAGAAAGTCACTCTTTTAGCGTGGTCCAGGTCCACATGTATCCTAACTAATGCTAATTTGTCTTTTATCACCTCAGAAAGATGAAATATAAACTGACATTTAACATCATTGCTGTTCCATCCACCAATCTTCTGTACCAAAGGCCATGGATTTATGACTACAAGGTACCCATTGCATCAAAAAGGAATTTTCAGCAACTGGAGCTTTCCATTGTTGCTATTTAGTTGAAGACGCCATACCAAAGGTCCAACTTTCAGCAAAGAGGTGTTGCCAGTATAGCTTCAAAGAAAATAGACATTCACATATACTCTAAACTGAACTTGACTACCAGCATTTTTATCAGGCAAAAAAAATATATATTTCTATACAGAATATGTAAGCTATGCCCCTGCGGTTTCATCTGGACTTTATACAGTGGCACACAGCTGATCAAACTGATGGTGATTCAGGCCAACCTTACACTAAAAGAGCTAGTTTTGATGTTTGTTGTAAAAATATTGAAGACCATTATCCAATTTTCCACGCTGGTTTTTCTGTCTTGGTTGTTATGTTATGTCTGTATGTTGTATACAAGGTGGTCATAGATGAGCAGACAATCATGAATAACTTTCAAAGTTTTATATATATAGATGGATACACCACCGGCAAACACAGTGTGCCGGACCGGTATCAGTAAGAGGCGCCAATATCTAACACAATATATAAATTAAAACAAATTGTAGAGCGAAAAAAATATCAGATATGCTAACAGTGATAGAAAATGTCTTCAACTGATCTCAGAATTAATTAATAAATCAAAACAATTAAATCAATAAGATAATAAGTGGAAAAATAATATTAGAACATATAAAATAATAATTAAAATCCTAATAGAACATATCCAAAAGCATAGGGATGTAAAAGACAAAGTCCATAGACAATCCTCCGGCAGCAACTCTGGTGTGTCTCGCCACGACACAATAACGAAAATTCTAAAATACAAAAAGTAGAGGGCGCCACATGGTGCAGGTCATACTAACATTGGATATAAGACAGCGGTGGGTAGATAAAACTACTCACGTGATCCAATGCACCAATGTGCAGTGCACGCAGGCCGGAACCAAAAAGTCGCCCGGCAGACTCCCAGGCAACTGGAAACTGGTCAGATCCTTGTTTAACCAAAGAGAGTTCAAAATTGCAGTGTTAGTCCCACAGGGTATCTGTGGCCACAGCAGATAAAGTGGCAGAAACTCTCCTGGATGTGGTGGTCAACTTTGGTCCCACTTGTGGTTTTATACATCGACCACCAATGCATCACATTGGTGCATTGGATCACGTGTGTAGTTTTATCTACCCACCGCTGTCTTATATCCTATGTTAGTTTGACCTGCACCATGTGGCGCCCTCTACTTTTTGTATTTTAGAATATATATATATATATATATATATATATATATATATATATATATATATATATATATATATATATATATAAATATGGTCTGAAGAAGGGGCTATAGGCTCCGAAATGTCACTACATAAAATACTATTTTTTACAAGTCCAGTGAGTGCGGATATTTTACTTTTCCTGACACCCTGACTGATGTATTTTAGGTGAAAGTGCAAATCCACCTGGGATTTTATATATATATATATATATATATATATATATATACACACACACACAGTATATATATACCACAGACTAAAGTGATACTAATGGCAACTTAAGGTCAGCAGTTCTAGTAGCTAGCAGAATACTAACTGTAGGTATTGGCCAGCAGGATGAAGCAGTGGATAATGGCCAAGAGATGGAATAGGGAAACTAGACCAGCATGAACGCGTCAATAGGGAATGGCTAGCAGTACTGAACCAATTTACTTTAAATTTTCAATTTTGTTAAAATGACTGCCAGTCTGAAGTAACCATCTTTTATTCAGCTATTCAATAGTGATTTGCTTTTAGAAATCAGCATTTAACACAAAATGACCTTAAAAAGACAATAAAGTCAAAATTAAACTTTAATGCATGACATTTTAAACAACTTTCCAATTTGCTTATATTATGCATTTTGCTTAGTTCTCTTGGTATTATTTGTTAAAGATTAATGATAAGAGAGCTTAGCAGCGTGCACTTGTCTTTATCCATCTGGTAGCAGCTTTTGCAACAATGTTTATAGCTAAAGGCAAGTTCCTAAGCCTCTATGAGCCTACCTAAGTTTACTCTAAATCAAAGGTTACCATTATAATACTGTAAAGCAAATTTGTGATTGGAAAAATTGCAAGTTCTATCTCAAACATAAACAATTTTCACTTTGCCGTCCCTTTTTAAATGATGGCTGCCTGACTATTATGAATTTTGTAAATAAAATGGTCATATCCTCCATTATCTTTTATTTTCAAATATCCTGTATTTTCCAGTTTTAAACTGAAATAAGTAATTCCTATGTATTTTCTAGTTTCCACGTTTAATTTAATTGTAACTGTATTGAAAACTTGGAGTATGCAACAGCAGAATCAAAAGATTAGATAAACAGATGTAGAAAAAAAGTAATCTGAAGTCTGAAATATCAAGTCATATAGTTCTAAATATCAGTAATTGGTATTAAATGCCATAAAACATTTATAATTATACATTTATATATTGTGAAATATCAATGCATTACGCTGAATGATTCCTTCATCTTTTCCAGCTTTTTCTTAGCTGTCAAGTAAGGAATTCATTGTCCTTCATTGCCACCTACTGGCTGCACTACGTTATACACAAATTATATTTTTTAAGGAAATAGGTGTCAATCACAATTCTTTATGATCATTATATTAAATATATTTTTTACCTGGCACAAACAAAAAGTCCCAATCTGCACAATGTGTCTCAAATGCTGTTCCTGTTCTTATATTGATTTTTATATCAAACCTCTTATAGTTTTTTGCGCAAAACAAACAAATTTGCAAAGGCACAATAGATCATAGCAACAAAAAATATATATTGTATACCCTAATAAATCATTTATCATCTCCAGACTTAGTCATACTCAACAACTGATAAGTTAAGAACTATATTTCTTTCATACAGATGGTGAGAGTCCAGGATCCATTTCTCCTGGGAATTACTCTTCCTGACCACTAGGAGGAGGCAAAGATTCCCAAACCTCAAGAGCCCTTTAACCTCCCTTCCACCACACTGGTAAATCAATCAGTCTTGTCTGTAGTGAAGAATGAAGATGTACATGTTATTCTTCAGTGAGAGAGGTTCTCAGACCGAGTTTAGTCCCATTTCCCCTGAGTGCAGTGCATGATGAAGGGATGTGTGGGTACTGAAATATTTTTCACCTGTTGGGAACAAGCTTTCCACAGATGTCACAGGGACCTGTCCTTTGCCTCCTCCTGTTGGATCCTTAAAGTGAATGTAAATTTTGATGCTAAAGTGCCCGGTTTTAAAAAATTCAATTAAAAACAGGGGCACTTTAATTCATCAAAATTTACATTTCACTCGTGTTGTGAAAAAAAACTTACCTTTTAATCTTGACAGCCGCTCCAGCTTCCTCCGCCCGTCGCAAAGCCTCTTCCTGGGTCTAAAATTAGGAATCCGGCTTCCTCCAATTACTGCGTTGAATCAGACACTGATTTCCCAGGGGGGGGGAAGCCGTGATTGGAAGATGACTGATCCATCATTTCTGACATCAGAAATGTCTTGCGACTAACTGGGGGAAGCTGGAGCGGCTGTCAAGTTTAAAAGGTAAGTCTAAATTTTGATGAATTAAAGTGCCCCTGTTTTTAATCAAATTTTTTAAAAAACGGGCACTTTAGCATCGAAATTTACATTCACTTTAATATACTCCTATTCCATTTCCTCTACTGTTATGTTTGGCTTTCTGCTGTTTTTTTTCCTTCAGATGAGTGCCTATAGGTAAGTACTGTATTTTTTTTTTTATATGGGCTTTCTTTATATAAATATATAGTCAGATTGTATAAATAAAAAGAGAGAATTGCTCAACCTGTAGCATATCAGTCTGATCCTGACTTTTAACAGTGCAGTCCAGCCCCAAAATACCAGGCAATCCCTCGTCAGTGAGGTGCAGACATATCCCTTTAGGCACACTGAGCAACGGGTCCACGTCTGTATTCCCGCATCACGCTTAGGGAGACTTCCCTAAGAGTCATAATTTGCATAAATAAAAAGAAAGAATCGCTCAACCTGGGAACGAACAATAACATAGTAGCTTGTTCTATGGCTAGTTACCAGCCCCAAAATACCAGGCAGTCCAGCCCCAAAATACCAGGCAATCCCTCGTCAGTGAGGTGCAGACATATCCCTTTAGGCACACTGAGCAACGGGTCCACATCTGTATTCCCACATCACGCTTAGGGAGACTTCCCTAAGAGTCATAATTTGCATAAATAAAAAGAAAGAACCGCTCAACCTGGGAACGAACAATAACATAGTAGCTTGTTCTATGGCTAGTTACCAGCCAAGAAGCAGCCTCTTTTTGCTCGGCATGTGCCTTTCACCGAAAAGAACTTTCCTGTAGCATATCAGTCTGATCCTGACTTAACAGTACAGTCCAGCCCCGAAATACCAGGTAATCCCTCTCTGAACGAGAGAAACGGCAAAACCCCAGACGTATGTTTCGGCCTAGTATGGGCCTCGTCAGTGAGGTGCAGCCATATCCCCCTAGGCACACTTAAAAACGAGTCCATGTCTGGATTCCCACATCATACTTAAGGAGACTTCCCTAAGAGTCATAATTTGCATAAATAAAAAAGAGAATCGCTCAACCTGAGAACAAACAAAAGCATAGTAGCTTGTTCTATGGCTAGTTACCACCCAAGAAGCAGCCTCTTTTTGCTCAACATGTGCCTTTCACAGAGAAGAACTTTCATGGAGCATATCAGTCTGACCCTGACTTAACAGTGCAGTCCATCCCCGAAATACCAGGCAATCCCTCTCTGAACGAGAGAAACGACAAAACCCTAGACGTACGTTTCGGCCTAGTGTTGGCCTCATCAGAGAGGTGCAGCCATATCCTTCTAGGCACACTGAGCAACGGGTCCACTTCTGGATTCCCGCATCAGGTTTAGGGAGACTTCCCTAAGAGTCATAATTTGCATAAATAAAAAGAGAGAATTGCTCAGCCTGGGAACAAACAATAGCATAATAACTTGTTCTATGGCTAGTTACCACCCAAGAAGCAGCCTCTTTTTGCTCAACATGTGCCTTTTTTTTATTTATTCACATTGTCACATTGTGTCTGGATGGGTAGTGGAGTGAAGGTATTTAGAACCCAGAATCCTTCAAAGTCTCTATCCACTCACCTCTCCCTAATTAATTAATTAATTAGCAGCAGCTAAATTCTGGGGCTGCTGATTCCGAGGCAGAGAATAATTGTTTTACCTGCTGAGGACAGGACAGCACTGAGCAGTGAAAACTTATCTGAGAAATCAGTTAATCAGAAAGGTTGGTGGCTGTTCTAGACAAATTTTACTGGTGGGGCCAAGGTGAGGCCAGTGTTTAATCAGAGGGGCACATTAAAAAACGGAAACAAATTATATTTAAACATTAAATACTTTAATTTTGCTTTACATTAAAATCATACCCTTGCATCATATTGAGCCTTCCGAACATAGGAACAGCATGGAGGCAAGCACCTCAAATCAGCTCTTCAGTCTTTAGAATGTTTTATGGGCATAAAAAAATTGTCTGTGGGCATACCCACCCATGCAGCCTTCAGAATATTTGTTATGGGCAGACAAGAGGGACCTGGAGGTAATTACGTTATACTAATTAATTTTAGGCTTCACAATAGTGGTATAAGGGTATAAAGGAATAACCTGTTGGAAATCATATTATAATCCTAAAATATCATAAGCATCCCAGGCTCAGTTAACTATTTGGCTGCCACAGTGGTTCCATGAATCGAACATCAAAGCGTATCAGTTCTGTTTAGTAGCCAAAGGGTTAAATTGTACATATGCACCCCATGCCATATATGACATAAACCCTATTAGAGGCTGCAGGGGGCGAGAGCAGTAAACTGCAGAAGAGAGAATGAGAGAAAATGCAAGTGAAATAGATGAATGAATGGAGACAAAAGGTTTGGGAAATTATGCAGACATCATTCTATCCAATAGGTGTTTACATCCCCTTACCTCTCTTAGCTCTACCGATCTGCCCCAGTTTGGGGGGTCTCTTCTGCTGATTTCCCCCAAAAAAGGAACTGGTATCCTGCAGGCGGTAGCTGAGGTTCGGTTTCCCAGCTCCTTTTCAAACGATTCTACATCATAAGGAGGAACATTGGCAGCAGAATGTTGACGTCACGCGAGGGGGGGCTCTGACGTCAGGAGGCGGGTGCGGAATAACAATGACACTGCAGCAAAACAAGGAATCAACTTCACGGATAAGCACGGGGGGGGGGGGGAAGAAACATTTTTACAGGACCCCGTGTAGAACCGCCACTGTTGGTGAATACTGTTACATTTTTTGTTGTTATGCTTACTGTGTTAGTTAGGATTGCTATATGTTTAGTTAGCACTCTAAAAGAGCTAGGCTTTTGTTTGTACCTTTTTTTTTTTTAAATCACCTGTGAATGTGATTTAAAGCCAAGTGTGGCATATGTTTATTTTTGGAATAAAACTGCTCTTTTCGACAATTTAAATTCTGTTTATATATATAAAGTATACATAAAGTATATACATATAAACATATTATGATCCTCAATACGTTTAATATGTCATGTTGGGTATAGCGCACATGAAGAACATAGGAATTTGCATGTGTGCTATCCTTGACAGGAGCTATATTAAGATGCGTTATGTATTTATTTCATATAAAATATTAATAAATATTATTAATAATTAGACATTATTACTTTTGAGGTTCTTTTAATTATAATAAACCATTGTAAAACATATTGAGGTATTTTATAGATGTAATAATTATTATTAATTATTAATAATATTTTCAAATACAAAAATACTTAACGGACCCTAATATAAGTCCTGCAGGGGATAGCACACATGAAGAAAATAGGAATTTGCATGTGCTCTATCCCCAACAGGGTTTATTTTACGGTGCATTATGTATTTATTTGATATTAAAAATGTATAAATACTATTAATAATTAGAAATGAATCATTTTGAGGTTCTTATAAATTATAATAAAATAAAATATTATAAATATTTACATAGTTTAAAGTTTTAATAATTATTATTAATTAATATTTTTTATAAAATGTTATAGCTATAAAATACTTAACGCACCTTAATATAACTCATGTCAGGTATAGTGCACATGAAGAACATAGGAATTTTCATGTGTGCTATCCCGGACAGGAGTTATATTAGGGTGCGTTACATATTTTTAATTAAAAAATAATCATGAAAACTATTATAAAATGTCAATATTGATTTCAATAATTTATTTTACATTTTAACTAACCTCAAAATTATTTATTTTTAATTATTAATATTTATTAATATTTAATATCTAAAAATACTTAATGCGCCCTAATATAACTCCTGTCAGGAATAGTGCACATGCAAATTCCTATGTTCTTCATGTGCACTTAACACACTCTAATATATATATTATATCATGTTGGGTAAAGTATTTTTTTAGATATAAAATATTATTAAATATTATTAATAATTAATTATAATTATTACAACTATTGAAATATGTCAATATGTATTGGAATGATTTATTACAATTTATAAGAACTTCAAAATTAATCATTTTCAATTATAATTATTATTTTATGTTTTATATAAAATAAATACATAACGCACCCTAATATAATGTCAGCGTGCATAAAAAACGCTTTTATTTTTGTTGGCTTAGCGCAGATAATAGATTTGTATTACTCCTTTCGTGTTTAACACGCCTAAGTTATGCCTGTTAAAGCATGTAAGATCTTCATGTGCACTATTCTAAGTCGACAAGAATAAAATATTTCTTTATGTGTGTTAAGACGACAGGAGTTATTTGTGTATTGATACAATGTATATACATAGAGATAAATGGAGGGAACATGACGGAAGGAGAACGTAAAAATACTTTCCCTTACAGAGGGAAGGAAATTTGGCTGCGCTAACTGCCTAGCATCTTCCTCTTTGTGCAGTATAAAAGCTTCAGTACTGCGCAATCTTTTCACCTGTGATCGGCATAGCGTGCTAGGCACAGGCATTTTGGAGCTTGGGATAGAGATAGTGATTCTGAGCAAGAGATAGTGTTTATTGTTATTGGATTTTTTTACAATATAGTCATAATTCAGATTTAGTTATTATACACTTTTATTTGTTTAGGTAGACACATATATACATACATAGTTTAATGAAATATACTCTTAGGCCTACATTACATACATCTGCACACACGCACATACTTTCCCTTTCACACACAGTATTAGCGTTCCCTTTCACTTAACCCTTTCCCTCCCCTAAACAGAACAACTTACATTAACCCTTGTATTTTTATTTAATTTCATAACTTTTATTTTGGATTTATATTTCTTTTCCTCAGACTGCTTTTTTCTGACTTAAAGGGACACTAAACACAAATTGTAAACTACATGATTATAAACCTTCATATATAAGAATAATTTTGCATTGAAAACTGCAGCTTTATTTTGTCAAATGAGTATATTGTATTATGTTTGTTCTTTTCATTGGTTAGCAGGGGTTCTTTTGTTTTTGGGACAGG
Organism: Bombina bombina; assembly: GCF_027579735.1. Taxonomy (NCBI): domain Eukaryota; kingdom Metazoa; phylum Chordata; class Amphibia; order Anura; family Bombinatoridae; genus Bombina; species Bombina bombina. Next base: position 763,949,217 of record NC_069502.1, on the reverse strand, counting down.
GAAATCAATCACAAACAAATATTCACATATAGCACAAACTCTGTTTGCACATTTGCAGACTTGGGTAGCCTGTACTTTTGTATTCCCTTAAAGGGACACGGAACCCAAATTTTTTCTTTTGTGATTCAGATAGAGTTTGAAATTTTAAGCAACCTTCTAATTTACTCCTATTATCAAATTTTATTCATTCTCTTGGTATCTTTATTTGAAATGCAAGACTGTAAGTTTAGATGCTGGACAATTTTTGGTGAACAACCTGGGTTGTTCTTGCTGATTGGTGGATAAATTCATCCACCAATAAAAATGTGCTTTCCAGAGTTCTGAACAAAAAAAAAGCTTAGATGCCTTATTTTTCAAATTAAGATAGCAAGAGAACAAAGAAAAATTGATAATAGGAGTAAATTAGAAAGTTGCTTAAAATTGCATGCTCTTTTTGAATCACAAAATAATTGTTTTGGGTTCAGTGTCCCTTTAAGGTGGTTTAGCACTGATTAAACTTGGTTACTACTGCAAAGAATGATTTGCCTATCAGGAAAGTTGATGTACAACTGATAATCCACCTTTTAAAAGCATTTGACACCATAGAACCTTGGGATTTAGGGAAAGTAAGCAAAAGCTCAAATAAATTGCCTAAAAGTATTAATGGGAAACAAAAGGCTGCAAAATAAATAATGAATGCACAATGCAATAATGTGTCACTTGCAATAATGCAAGTGTTATGTGGGTTTTGTTTTTTCTGTCTTTTTTTTTTTGTCTTTTCCTTAATAACTAGCTATCCTTGTGTTTGTGTACACTTCTTTGTGCATTGTTCTTTCTTGGTCTTGTGTTGTTAGATAGTACAGTTTTTTTTTGTTTTTTTTTAACGGTAGCTTAAAAGGACAATAAAGTCCAAATTAAACTTTCATGATTCAGATAGGGCAAGCAATTTTAAACATCTTTCCAATTTACTTTTATCATTAAATTAGCTTTTTTTCTTTTAGTATCTTTTTGTTAAAAGTCAAACCTAGGTAGGCTCACAGGCAGTGATAGGCAAAGACTGAGGCTGCAGCGGTCATTTTCCAAAGTACAGACCTTAGTGAAGGACACCAAGGTACATTTCAAATTAAAAACATAAAAAAACACTCTCTTTACTGAGAGGGTAGTGGATGAATGGTGGAATAGCCATCCAGCAGAAGTGGTATATACAGTGAAGGAGTTTAAAAATGCATTGGATAGGCATAAGGTTATGCTAGAATTAAGGCCAGGAAATAATGAAAGTATTCAGACTAGATGGGCAGAATAGTTCCTATCTGCTGACATATTCTATGTTTCTATAAGTCAGAAGAGCGGCACTTTGCTGTCAAATGGGCTGCTTGTTGATTGCCCCTGGTCTAGTTCCACAAGTACAAATTAGTCATCTAATCAAACAAATTTAAAATAACATTTATATAAAGACTGCTTGTGGTATACTAGTATAAAATGTTTTCAAAATTCTAACCTTTCATTTTCTTTGTTGTAGTGAGAGTTTGCAACTCCTGACCAAGCTCATCTACCTTGATGTTAATCACATGATCATCATTGTTGGTTAATTACTTGGTTAGGTAAGGTTTATCAGAGTAGGCAGCCGTCTTCTACACACAGACACCAGCACCACATTGCCGCACAGATCAAGGAATCGGGACAGGTCACAACTCACGGGTGGTGGACACAGGCTGCACTGCAGCCAGCTTGCTTCTTCCCTCACCCTCACTTTCCCGCTCCTGAGCGGCATCACACGAGTGTGGCCCCAACCCCGCAAAATGTGGTACCGCCTACGTCAACGAGGAGTCAGGACCAGTATTCATCTGTCCTACTCCTCACTCCCCACTGCAAAATGGCTGGCGGACACTGAAAGGACCAGTCACGGACACCTTGCCTATCCCTGCTCACAGGCTGATTTCTAAGACTCTGCAGTCCACCTCTTATCTCACTGTCTGGCTGTGAATAGCTGATAGCATGTACTGTTTGTTCATGTGTGCCATATAGATAACATTGTGCTCACTGTAGTGGAGTTGAGAGTCAGCACTAATTGCCTGAAATGCAAATCTGTCAAAAGATCTGAGATAAAGAGGCCGTCTGAAGAAGTTTAGATACAAGGTAGTCATGGAAATAGAAAGTATATTAATATAACAGTGTTGGTTATGCAAAACTGTGGAATGGTAAATAAAGGGATTATCTATCTTTTTAAACTAAAACATTTTTGGTGTTGACTGGGTTTAGGTAATAGTCACAGTTGTTTAGTTTTTTAAAGAGTGTTTTTTGTTTAGCTACGGATAGCAGGAGTGATAGCATTAGAGGGAGGTTTGGATAGAGGGGTAGAAGTCGGCAAGGTAGCGATAGTGCAGCTTTAGTTGCTATCAGAGATATTAGGAGCGGTCAGGTAGGGTTAGGTGGTGAGGTAGCTAGGGGTATAGGAAGAGGGAGGGATAGTTTAAGGGCTGGGGGGGCTTTGTGCTACCTAGTGGGACAGGACCAGAGGGGAGGGAGGAGAGAGTTAAAGTGTCCCACCCTAGGACATTCCGATCAAGAGTAGGGTCAAAGGGAAGGAGGCCTGAATCTGGGTGTGTAGAGGGTGGCGGAGGGGATATAAGTAATTAAGGTTTTAAGTACAGATCAGGGAAATAGGGCTAGTCCCTCATCACAGGCAGGAGGGCGCACATCTGCTGGGCAGCCTCAGAAGCCCAGGAAGAGGGAGAAGCGGTACAGAAGGCTGATAGAGGTGTATGTGCATAGAGCCACGCAATTGGAGAGGTGTGATTTGGTCAGGAACATTTGAAGTAGGCCATGGTAGGAAATCAGGGAGGCCTGCATAAGAGTGGCCAATCGCCAACGCACCGTTGCCAGCATTAAGCACCGGTGCAGAGACTGCCAGCGGGTGGTGACCAAAAAGCTGCAAATTGAGGAAGAGCGGCTGAGTCAATGCATTGTCTATAGTGGTCTGGAGGAGCTGCTGTTGGGCCATATGAATGCAGCTGAGGAGCCTGAGCAAGAGATGCCCAGGAGGAGAAGAGACGACTGCTGTATTTTTTGAAAGGCAGTCATGTAAGTATAAAGTGTCTTTAGTATATGCAATTTATTATTATTAAAAAAAAAAAGAATTAACTTGCTTTAAAGGGTTTTTGTATTAAAATAAGTTATATCAGGGAAATGAAAGAAAGGTAATTACATATATATAGAAATAAAAAAAGGCATGTCATGAAAATTTAAAGTTTATAAATTGATTTTTTCGTGATATATAGAATATAATTTATGAAAGTTTACAAATTCCATTAATTCATATTTTGTTAATAATAATTTTATGTTCTTTGAAAGTTCCTACCCAACAATGGTATCACATAGGGAATCTATGTTTAATCAAAGGGTACCAATGGCCAACATTACTTATTGCAAAAAAGAAGGACCCCACTTCTGCTCTTCTGTTATAGATGGACAAGTGTACTAGCTAATTAAGGATATCACTTATTTTTGTATAAAGAAACATGTTTGATGTATGTCTGGCAATACATAATCTAAATGATTACAGGTTCCTTGCTGAAAGTGCTGATGATCAAAACAGCAGTGCTATTCACACAATTCAGCTATGTAAGAAGTGCTGCTGATTGATTCTGCAGTGGATACCACTCTGGACTAACATTTTAATGTGGTTACCCAGGGGGTCCTTCTACTATGGGCTTAACCCCGTTGCTTTATTAATTCAAATGGAAGCAAATTTTCTCTTACATGCTCAATCATGTTTTCTGTAAAATTCAGTGATAAAAAGATGCCAACTCCACAAATCAATTACATATATAAATAGACATTGGGTAATGTCAATTAGACTATATATTTATAAATATATATATATATATATATATATATATATATATATATATATATATAGATATGTGTGTGTGTGTGTGTGTGTGTGTGTGTGTATTGGGAACATGTTTCTGGTTTTAATAAATGTATTTATTAAGTGTTCATTTACTTAAAAGTGAACTATTATGTATTTTCTGAACAAAAAAAATAATATTGTGTTTCTCTATTTCATGCTGCATTACCAGAGCAGGGTGAAGAGTAGACATGTGCAAAAGGATTTGAGCAGCTCTCATCCTATTGGCTGATTTGAATTTTTCAGTCAATAGGAATGCAAAGGTACCCCAATATAAAAGGGGTACCTTGCATTCAATTTTCAGTGTGCGGCGGACGATCGCATGAAGAGGACCTCTGTGTCGGACCGATGGACCTCTGCCTCTGCTCCGCCTCCGCGCAACCACCGACGCCTCCGCCATGAAGGTAGAAGATGGACCTGCAATGAATGAAGATGGAGCCGCCTGGATCAAGATCTTTCACCGGACTTCAGCAATGGTGAGCACCGATTTTGGGCTTAGTGTTAGGGGTTTTTTTTTGTTTTTTTTGGGGTGTTTTTTTTTGTTTTATATTAGGGCTTTTTTATTTTTAATGGGCTGAAAAAAAGCTGAATGTCCTTTTAAGGGCAATGCCCATAAAAATGTCCTTTTTGGGGGCAATTAGTAGATTAGGTTTTTTTTAGTTATGTTTTTTTACTTTGGGGGGGTTGTATTGTTAGGGGGTATTTGGTTTAATTTATTGGCAAAAGAGCTGTTAACTTTAGAGCAATGCCCTACAAAAGGCCCTTTTAAGGGCTATTGGTAGTTTATAGATTTTTTATTTTTATTTTGGGTGTAATAAGTTTTATTATTTTGGAAAATTTTGTTTGTTATTTTTTGTAATGGTAGTTTTTTTATTTTTTGTAATTTTATTGTTTATTATTTATTGTAATTGTAGTTTATTTTTTTGTAATGTTAGGTTGTATTATTTTTAGTAATGTTAGGATTTTTTTTTTTTTTAAACAAGTAATGGTATTTTTGTTTTTTAGTTTAAGCTTAGGTTTTTATTCACAGGTAAGTTTGTATTTATTGTAACTAGGTAGTAATTGTAACTTTAATTTAGGTGTATTTTAATTATAAAAAAGTTAGGGGTGTTAGGTTTAGGGGTTAATAGTATAATTTAGGTAGTTGCGATGTGGGAGACGGCAGTTTAGAGGTTAATATATTTATTTAGTGTTGGCGATGTGGGGGGACGGCGGTTTAGAGGTTAATAGCTTTATTTGGTGTTGGCAATGTGGGGGGGACGGCAGTTTAGGGGTTAATAGGTTTATTTAGTGATGTCGATGTGGGGGACGGCGGTTTAGGGGTTAATAGGTTTATTTAGTGTTGGTGATGTGTGGGGACGGCGTTTAGAGGTTAATAGGTTTATTTAGTGTTGGCGATGTGGGGGGACGGCGGTTTAGATAATTTTGTTTCGGCATATTCCTTATGTTAAGTTAAATAGTTTTTTTATTAATTCGTTATTTCGGATCCATTCTAAATTCATATTCATTATTCTATTCAAAACTTTAGAATAGAAGAATGAATATGAATAACGAAAAAATCTGAAAAACAATTTAACTTAACATAACTAATATGCCGAAATGAAATGATTTATTTAACTTAACTAATTTGCCAAAACAAAATTATTTAATTAATGAATTTTTTTTTTTTTTGCTGTGCGCATGTCTAGGTGAAGAGGCCCTTCACGAGGAGGAACCTCACCCTGAAGAGGATTTTCTCACCCATGGAACTCCTGGAGGAAGATAGGGATCTAGTTTGTGGTATGCAGGATCAGACACCCGTCCCCCAGCTTGTGCGTAATATGTTCCCTCTGATTCTGGGAGAGATAATTATGCCCTACTCACCCTGGGAGAAGTTTGTGCACAGACCCTTTCCCCTAAGCCCCTGGACATCTCCGAACCCGTGAGGCCTCCCCAGCATTTTCTGCCACCTCCACCAGCATCACCATTGCATTATGCCCCACTTGTGCTGTACCCCGCAGCACCACCACAGACTGCCCCACAAGGGGAAGGAGCAGACCGAGGGCCTTAATTTCTGCATCCTACAATCAAGAAAGTCTTCAGGTAGTACACTGACAGAACAGAACAGCCTGTTTTAGCAACTCGTGGTGTGCCTGCAACAAGAGAGGGGCTCCAGCACCACAGAGCACACAGGTGGTACCTCCCCTGAAGCCCCACCTCCTAAGCCGATTACTCTGGCCTTACCATCCTGCGCCTCCTGTCATTTTTTTGCCTCTAGAGCCAGCCTCACCCTCCTCCTTCTCCTAAATTCTAAGGTAAGTCTTTTTTCTCGTCACTCATGCACAAATGATATATCTAGATTCATTATTTCAATGTATGCTAACATATTTGAGATTCACAACTAATATAGAGAACAATAATGTATTATATTAAGGTATTGATGGTATTGTATTTCATATATGCTAGTGTGGTAACTTAATCCAATGCATAACAGATATGGCCAATACATCTCTCTCATCATCTGCCTCTGCAGACTTTCTTGGGTGTATGATGTAAAAGCATACATAAAGGCCTTCATCAGTTCTCCGTCTGCTTCTTCCCCTTGTGTTGCAGACATTTATAAGTCATGATATCTATTAAAGCCTTAGATATTGCATAACTATTCTATCATATAAATTATTTTCTATATGTAATGGTGCAAGAAATGAATTGTTGTTGTACTCTCAGGTTTTTAAGTGTAATACTGTAAAATCCATGCAAATATCCATCAGGGACTGTCTCTTTAATTGCTCAAAGATCAACATCCTTGTATGGCTTATGGGCTGTGTTATGCCATACTTGGGATTCAATAATGGACTGTGTTATTTATTGCTCAAAGACTACCTCCTGGTATGGTTTATGGACTGTGTTATGCCATATTTTTGACTCAATTATGGACTATGTCTTTATTTGCTCAAAAAGCAAACTGCTTGTATGTAGCATGGACTGTTTAATGGTATATTTGTGCTACCATTATTGACTGTGTCTTTATTTGCTTAACATTCAACCTCCTTGTATGGAGCATGGACTGTTGAATAGTATATTTGTGCTACCATTATTGACTGTGTCTTTATTTGCTTAACATTCAACCTCCTTGTATGGAGCATGGACTGTTTCATGGCATACATGTGTTACCATCATGGACTGTGCCTTTAAGTGCTCAAAAACAACCTCCTTGTGTGGACTATGGACTGTGTTATGCCATACTCTAGCACAAACACTTGCTCTCATGGAGTGCTTTTGTTTAAACTCAGGGGACAGGTGGCTGTTCCTGCAAGGAAAATATGTTCTGTCAATGCAATGGTCCCATGCAACTTAAGCCTGATGTTTATTAAATATTTATCATTTGTGCAATTTAATATAAAGTGGTGCTGGTAACATGTTTATTAATTGTGGTGATTTTACAAAATTAATCTATGGTCAAATAAAAGGTATTATTTAATGGTGGTTTGCTCACTAGTGGTGCTGGAGCCCAGCTGAATCTTGCCTACATTCACTAGGTAATATATGTACTACTATAATTATTTATATGATGGTGGTTTGCACATATATGTATTTATTTTACTCATGAGTGACTTTTAAAAAAAATAAAAAAAAATTGTAAAGCAGACTCTTACGCTCTCGGACCAAGTGCAATTGACTTGCACTCATTATTATTAAAGATACATTGTACTTTAGAATTCCATGTGTTCCATGCATTATGGATTTGTAATAAAATTACCTTGCTATCATGTAATGCTAGTATGCCATTGCACTAAGTTACACTTAGTTCTTATTTGATAAAGCTTCTCCTATGAGGCAATTAATGCTTGTATACAAAGGTATAATTTGTGCATTAACATGCACTTGCTATATTTATTTGCTTAAATATAATGTTAAAGGGACAGTCTACACCAGAATTGTTATTGTTTTAAAAGATAGATAATCCCTTGTTTACCCATTCCCTAGTTTTGCATAACCAACACAGTTATATTTATATATTTTTTACCTCTGTGATTATTTTGTATCTAAGCCTCTGCAGACTGCCCCTTTATTTTAAGTTCTTTTGACAAACTTGCAGTTTAGCCAATCAGTGATGGCTCCCAGGTAACTTCACGTGCACGAGCACAGTGTTATCTATATGAAAAACATGAACTAACACCCTCTAGTGGTGAAAAACCTGTTAAAATGCATTCTTAAGAGGCGGCCTTCAAGGTCTAAGAAATTAGCATATGAAGCTCCTAGGTTAAGCTTTCAACTAAGAATACCAAGAGAACAAAGGAAAATTGGTGATAAAAGTAAATTTGAAAATAGTTTAAAATTACATGCCCTATCTGAATCATGAAAGTTTTTTTTGGACTAGACTGTCCCTTTAACTCACATACTACATTGCCAGGATAAATTATTTACAATTATGTTAACATGTTAATAATTAATGTACCAAAACCAATTATTCACCATAATGTCTGTTTAATAATATTCATATCTAAGATATTCTTTAAAAATACACATCATCTGAATATAACATTTGACATGAATCTGGTGTCGTCATCTTCCTTATTTAAATGTGTTTTGAAAAAGATTTTATATTAAACTTATGTTGTCGTCTAATTTAAATGTCTTAAGTAATTTGACAGTATTTTGGTGTTGTGATAGTCTTCATCTACATATCTTAATAAAAATATTTGACATGATTCCTGTGTTTTTTTTTTTATATACTTATGTTTAAAGGGACATTATACACTCATTTTTTCTTTGCATAAATGTTTTGTAGATGATCTATTTATATAGCCCATAAAGTTTTTTTTGTTTTTTTTTTATGTATAGTTTTGCTTATTTTTAAAGAACATTGCTCTGATTTTCAGACTCCTAACCAAGCCCCAAAGTTTTATAAGAATATCGTTAGATACCTCTACTCCAGCTTGCTCCTGTTTGTGTAAAGGGTCTTTTCATATGCAAAAGAAGGGGGAGGGGGGAGTGTCTTATTTCCCACTTGCAGTGGGCTTTCCAGCTACCTTTTCATCAGAGCTAAACTGAGAGCTTCTAAGTAAGTTTTTAAACAGTTTTATACTGGATTTTTATATCAGTATCTGTGCATCTTATTCTTTGTAGTAGTGTCTATTACATGCAGTTATATGAAAATTAGTGTATACTGTCCCTTTAAGTTAATTTTCTTTACATTTGTTACACATACCTTTTAAACAATTATAGTCCTAACACTTTTCTGCCTTTGATTAAAGGCCTTCATTATTTAACACATTTTTCAAACATGTTGTGACTGCCTGGTTAGTTATGAGTTAAAAAACAACAACTTGTATACAAGTTATGATACTTATTTGCTCCGATGTAGACAAGTCCGGGCTGGAAGGGGTTAAATAGATTGTTTAAATCAACAAAACCACCATATATGGTTGTAAATAAAGGTTGTAATTCTAATTGAATCGTTACATCTTAATTGTTTAATAAGATATTTGTTGAAGAATCTTTTGATTACCATATATGGTTTTAATCAATGGTTAATACATTAATTTAATAATTAACTCTTAACAATTGTTTAATACTACATATGGTTAGAAACTTCATATCCATATGGCAGTGAACAATTGTTGAGTTGTAATGATTCAATTATTGAACTTTATCACCATAAATGCTTTTACAACTATTGCTTTCAAACAATTTGTAATTGAACACTTAAGACCACAAAAGGCTCATTACTTTATTATAAAGTCATACATTATTAGACAATCACAGGAACATGTGTTAAACGTGTATTAAAGGGTCAGTCAAGTCCATAAAAAACTTTCATGTTTCAAATAGGTCATGTAATTTTAAACAACTTTCCAATTTACTTTTATCACCAATTTTGCTTTGTTCTCTTGGTATTCTTAGTTGAAAGCTAAATCTAGGAGGTTCATATGCTAATTTCTTAGACCTTGAAGGCCGCCTCTAATCTAAATGCATTTTGATAGTTTTTCACCACTAGATGGCATCAGTTCACGTGTTTCATATAGATAACATTGAGCTCATGCACATGAATTTAGCACGGAGACAGCTCTGATTGGCTAAAATGCAAGTCTGTCAAAAGAACTGAAATAAGGGGGCAGTCTGCTGAGGCTTAGATACAAGGTAATCACAGAGGTAAAACGTGTATAATTATAACTGTGTTGGTTATGCAAAACTGGGGAATTGGTAATTAAGGGATTATCTATCTTTTAAAACAACAAAAATTCTGGTGTTCACTGTCCCTTTAATGAAAGAAAAACATTTTTCACACTGTGTTGCACTTATTTTTTTTTTATATCATTACATATACTGTTATTATTAATGGTTATTTGTAGTGCGCCAACAGATTCTGTATAAATACTGTTTATTTGATATAATACACATTTACAAAGAAGTATATTTTACAGAATTAATTTCATATCCTATATAATAAATGGCCAAGTATGTTTGTCAGATGCAGTCATGCGCAGTAGAGACTGCACATTACAAACATACCTGGCCGTTTGGATCCTGACACTCAGCACAGAGCAAGGCTGAAGCGGAATGTCAGGGGGCGTGACCGACGGGAGCGTCGCGGTGGGGGCGTGACTGGGAGTGACGAAGGGCCGGGCGGGTGCCACCGTGATGGGGCGTGGCCGGAAGGGTGCCGCGATAGGGGCGTGGTCAGTGAGTCAAAGGGTTTGAAAGACAGAGCCAGAGAGGGAGCAAGAGAGGGGAGAAGGGCCAAAGAGGGGGGGAGAAGGGCCAAAGAGGGGGGGAGAAGGGCCAAAGAGGGGAGAGAGAGACAAATAGAGCAGGGAGAGAGCCAAAGAGGGGGGGGAGAGGGCCAAAGAGGGGGGGGGGATAGAGGGCCAAAGAGGGGGTGAGAGAGAGCCAAAGGGGGGGGAGAGAGCCAAATAGAGGGGAGAGAGAGAGCAAAAGAGGAAAGAGAGCCAAAGAGGAGAGAGAGCAAAAGAGGAGAGAGAGCCAAAGAGGGGGGAGAGAGAACAAAAGAGGGGGCAGAGAGAGCAAAAGAAAGGGGGGAGAGAGAGAGAGCCAAAGAGGGGGGAGAGAGCCAAAGAGGGGGGAGAGAGCGCAAAAGAGAGGGGGGAGAGCGCAAAAGAGAGGGGGGAGAGCGCAAAAGAGAGGGGGGAGAGAGCGCAAAAGAGAGGGGGGAGAGAAAGCAAAAGAGAGGGGGGAGAGAGAGCAAAAGAGAGGGGGGAGAGAGCAAGGGGTGGGACCGCTGTACTGCAAAAAATGGCCAGTGTACACGGGCTTTAGTACTAATAGTAAAAAATTTATTACTATTAAGGAACATAATAGTTAAAATTGTGTGTGCACATATGCTTTTCTCTTTTTTTTAATATCCTTCCATTATCCAAATATGGCCTAGTTTCCATTGAGATGGTGAAGTTTGGAAATTGATGGTAACATAAAAAAATCTTCATAGTGGAAATAGATGGGGGGTTTTTATCACGAGTTTCCACATTTTACCACATCCATGAAAACTAGGCCTATGTTTGGTTATAGCTGCGCACACCATCCACAGCATATCTGTGTATGTTGCTAAACAGTAATACATTTTCCTGCAAACACCACACATTTCTAACACCTTTTAGTGGCTTTTATAATGAAAAATTAGTAACACTATTAAATCCCTAAGTAGTTCTGTTTGAAAACTATAACAGAGGGTATGCATGGAATACATGTGTATGCCACTGATACAGCTTGTATTATAGTAATTTCAGCCAATACAAACTTTTTTGCAAATAAAAAGACACTTGCACACTTTTAATATTTTGAAACATATTTAATTTCATTGATGTTTCAAAGAGATTTACAAAAAATAACTTGCAAACTCCAAATAATCCTATTTTATTTCAAATTCTATTCAATTGAGATTACATTTTTTTACAGTAGGATAAACATATAAAATACAGACAAGAAGACTTTATATACGGTAGTCCATAAATAAATTATAACTCAAATATCTCATAAGGATTTTTTTTACATGGAAGGTATTAAAGGGACAGTAGAGCTCAGGAGTGTGCACGTGTCTTTAGTACTCTATCGCAGCAGTGTTTTGCAACATTATTTGTAGCTTTGTTATACAATGTTGCAAAAGACTGCTGCCATAGGCTCTTATGAGCCTAACTAGTTTTACTCTTCAATAAAAGATACCAAGATAACAAAGTAAATTTGATAGCAGAAATAAATTGGAGAAGTTGTTTAAAATTGCATGCTCCATCTGAATCATGAAAGCTTAATTTTGACTTTACTGTCCCTTTAAATGGTGTTAGGACCATAGTCCAAACTGTTATATTAGTGTGTGTGTGTGTGTATATATATATATATATAAGATATATATGAGACGCCCACCCCAGCCCCTTTCTTGCTGATTATTATAGCCATTGTCTGATACATATATCTTAGAAGCTTTTATATAGTGCTAATAAACTTTCATTTTGCTTTGAGCTCCCTGTCCGGACTTTTTCTTTGCTTTATATATATATATATATATATATATATATTTTAGAAGCAAAAATGATGCACTCACAGGATTTTCACAAAATAGTGTCAAATTTATTGGATTACGTTTCAGATCAAAATTAGATCTTTCATCAGATCAAAAAGTGCAAAATGTACAACCACAGCACAATATATAGTGTTACAAATAAGTGTTTAGAACACAAATATACCTCCCTTCCTTTTTAAAAAAGCGCCAAATGTCACAGTGGAACGCATCAATGCGTTCCAGCATTACGGTGGACTGGAAGTGGCCTCTGATGTCACTTCCAGTTTCATTGTTACCTGTTAATAACGTTTATGTATAAGTTTCTTAATATTCTTAATTTAACACTGCACCCTTGTGTATACAATTATAGGTGACATAACAAACATGTGGATATATAAATAATACAAATATGCAGCCCTTAAGCTCTTTTCAAAGAAACGGGTAACCAAATAACATAAACTCGCCTGCTATTGCATATAGACTGAATAGTATATAGAAATTGTAATATTTCTTATTGTGGTATAACACCCTAAATTGTTAATCCTAAATAACATTAGTGTAAATAAGCCTCTCAATACAGGCTGTTGAATTACACACCCCTCAGCTGGACAGCCTTTCATCCTTCCGAGGTGATTAGCCGTGCTTTACAAGTACCCAATACAATACATTCATACATTCAAAGAGTATTCATGCCTAGTAACACAATTAAAGAAACAGGCAGGTCAATTAATTTCTTAAAGTGATATTGCCTCATTAATTCATGAGCAGCAATACTAGCAGTGCAATAAAATCATAATAAAGCAATCATAATAAAAACAACAAACATGGATATTAGACTCTGCATATCTAAGTATGCCAGTAATAAAATGGTTCTACATATAAATTAGAACCTCTCTCATATTAACTCCATGAGTATGGTTTTGATCGCTCAGTCCTGCAGAAACAACAGGTCATCTCACTACGGTCCTGGGTCATTCATCTGTAGTGGACCCTTAGTGTATACCTCCCAGATTCCAACCTCTGTCACTATCTCTGATAAAGAGAGTGACAAATATTACAGTGGGATACGTGGGCCATCAAGGTGACCTGCTAGCAGATCGCCTCAGCCAAAGCAGTGCCTCCCCTGTCATGTTATGTGTGATGGCAGCCTCCCGAGAGACCACCAACACACCCATGTCAGTTAGCTCCACCCCACTCTTATCGCACCCCTGGTATGTAGCAGATTATGTCAGCCACTTGAAATCTGGTACTGAATTTAGTCCTACCGGGACAATAGTTCCCAGACGATACATCCATTTCGCTTACGTAATCAATAGGAGTTTGTCCCAGTTACCACCTCTATCTATATCTTATGGACGACACAGAGTGCCTGTTCTCGGCACAATGACGTACTACTGGTTGGTTGGAGTAGCCCATCTCCAAAGCTTGTCTTATGGCTAGCCTATAATTGGCCATTTGTTCAATGAGTGTGCCCTTCGTCTTGCCCACATAGAATTTCGAGCATGTGCAGACCAACAGATAGACCACATGTGTGGTGGTGCATGTTATTGAGTGATGGATGGTATATACTTTATTCGTGTGTGGGTGATGAAATCTTTTAGTGGCTATCAGCCCACTACAAGTTACACAGCCTGTGCACTTATAGCTGCCCTTCACATTAACCCTTGTCTGATCTTGGTAACACTGTTTTGGATCCGTCTTGACTAACAGATCTCGGAGGTTCATGCCCCTTCTGAAACACCATCGGTGTTTACTGTTCAGTGAATCTGAGTTTAGGATCCGAGACCAGGATAGGCCAATGTTTCCTGAGAATGTTACCAGTATTGGCCGTCCCTGGACCAAATGTTGTGGCCATAAACATCTTCTTGTCATTCCTCTGTTTATTGATCAACTCTGAGGGACACTCAGGCTTTATTAAATTTTCATGATTCAGATAGAGTATGTAATTTTAAACAACTTTCCAATTTACTTCCATTAAAAAAAACATGTGCACAGTCTTTTATATTTACACTTTTTTTGAGTCACCAGCTCCTACTGAGCATGTGCCAGAACTCAGACTATACGTATATGCATTTGTGATTGGCTGATTGCTATCACATGGTACAGGGGGAGTGGAAATATATATAACTTTAATATGTGTTAGAAAAGAATCTACTACTCATTTGAAATTCAGAGTAAATGCTATTGTATTGTCTTGTTATCTTGCATTTGTTGATTATGCAAATCTGCTGTGTTTACTGGTCCTTTAAGTATATGTTTGGACAGTGTCCAATATTGGATCTATAATCATCTGTTTATATCCCCTCTGGAGGAACTTATCACCCATTTCTTTTAACTGGGAGACCCCTACCGCATTGTTAGTACTATTATGGATCGTCCTGACCATTTGGGATTTTACAATCCCTCTCAGCAAAGCTGCACCCAGGTGGCTGGCCCAGGAGGGAGAATTTGTTTTCTACACCATATATATATATATATATATATATATATATATATATATATACACACACACACACGTATAGCAAACACCTTCACATATAAAATATCCAACAGAAATAAAGTGAATGCAGTGTTCTTCGCTTAGAAGGAAGTTATTTCTCTTGTAAGGTGTATCCAGTCCACGGATCATCCACTACTTGTGGGATATTCTCCTTCCCAACAGGAAGCTGCAAGAGGATCACCCACAGCAGAGCTGTCTATATAGCTCCTCCCCTTCCTGCCACCCCCAGTCATTCTCTTGCAGCTCTCGACAAACATGGAAGCAGTTAGATAGATGTGGTGTAATTTAGTTATTTTTTCTTCAAATCAAAAGTTTGTTATTTTTAAATGGTACCGGTGTTGTACTATTTTGGTCTCAGGCAGAAAATAGAAAAAGAGTCTGCCTGTGGTCTCTAATGATCTTAGCAGGTTATAACTAAGATCCATTGCTATTCTCACACATAACTGAAGAGAGAGGTAACTTCAGCTTGGGGAATGGCGTGCAGGGTATCCTGCTATGAGGTATGTGCAGTAAAAAATTTTTCTAGAGAAATGTATATGCTAGAAAATGCTGTTGATACCAGATTTATTTAAGGTAAGCCTGATTACAGTGATTTAATAACGACTAGTATCATGCTTACTATTAGAGGTAACACTCTTATTATTTTTCAAACTACTGAAATATAAAACGTATGCTGGGAGTGCTTAAACATTTTTTATATGCTTTCTGGTGATAAACTTTGTTGGGGCCCAGTTTTTTTCCACATGGCTGGCTAAAATTTGCCAGGATAGTTTTGTTAGGCCTCTCACTGTGTAGACAGGAAGTGGGAGGGGCCTATTTTCACGCCTAGATGCGCATTAACTTTTACAGACTGAGACATCCAGTTTTCCTGAAGGAGTTCCCTGAATGCTTAGGACCTCTCTGAAGGGTTTTTGGGCTTTCCAAAGTCGTTTTGTATGAGGTAGGGCCACAGCAGAGCTGTGGCAGTTGGTGTGACTGTTTAAAAACGTCTATTTCGTTTTTTTGATCCGTTTTTGACACTAAGGGGTTAATCATCCATTTGCAAGTGGGTGCAATGCTCTGTTAGCCTATTTTACACACTGTAAAAATTTTGTTTGATTTACTGCTTTTTTCACTGTTTTTCAAATTCTGACCTTTTTAATTTTTCTTAAAGGCACAGTACCGTTTTTATTTTTTGCTTGTTAACTTTCTGTAAAGTGTTTTCCAAGCTTGCTGGTCTCATTGCTAATCTGTTTAAACATGTCTGACATAGAGGAAACTCCTTGTTCATTATGTTTAGAAGCCATGGTGGAACCCCCTCTTAGAATGTGTACGAAATGTACTGATTTCACTTTAAGTTATAAAGACCATATTCTGTCTTTAAAAGATTTATCACCAGAGGAATCTGACAAGGGGGAAGTTATGCCGACTAACTCGCCCCACGTGTCAGAGCCTTTGACTCCCGCTCTAGGCACTCACGCTCAAGAGGCGCCAGGTACATCTAGCGCGCCCATGGCGTTTACTTTACAAGACATGGCGGCAGTCATGGATAATACACTGTCAGCGGTATTAACCAGACTACCTGGGTTACGAGGAAAGCGAGACAGCTCTGGGGTTAGAAGGAATACAGAGCACTCTGACGCTTTAGTAGCTATGTCTGATACCCCCCTCACAATATGCAGAAGCTGAGGAAGGAGAGCTTCTTTCTGTGGGTGATGTTTCTGACTCAGGGAAGATGATTCAACCTGATTCTGATATAGCAACATTTAAACTTAAGCTTGAACACCTCCGCGTGTTGCTCAGGGAGGTTTTAGCTACTCTGAATGACTGTGACACCATTGCAGTGCCAGAGAAATTATGCAGATTAGATAAATACTATGCAGTGCCTGTTTTCACTGATGTTTTTCCAATACCTAAAAGGTTTTCAGAAATTATTGCTAAGGAATGGGATAGACCAGGTGTACCGTTCTCTCCCCCTCCTATTTTTAAGAAATTGTTTCCAATAGATGCCGCCACACGGGACTTATGGAAAACGGTCCCTAAGGTGGAGGGAGCAGTTTCTACCCTAGCTAAGCGTACTACTATCCCCGTCGAGGACAGTTATGCTTTCTTAGATCCAATGGCTAAAAAATTAGAGGGTTACCTTAAGAAAATGTTTATTCAACAAGGTTTTATTCTACAACCGCTTGCATGCATTGCCCCTGTCACTGCTGCGGCGGCCTTCTGGTTTGAGTCTCTAGAAGAGGCTTTACAGGTAGAGACCCCATTGGATGATATACTTGACAAGCTTAGAGCACTTAAGCTAGCCAATTCATTTGTTTCTGATGCCATTGTTCATTTGACTAAACTAACGGCTAAGAATTCTGGTTTTGCTATTCAGGCGCGTAGGGCACTATGGCTTAAATCATGGTCAGCTGACGTTACTTCAAAGTCTAAGCTTCTTAATATTCCCTTCAAGGAGCAGACCCTATTCGGGCCTGGTTTGAAGGAGATCATTTCTGATATCACGGGAGGAAAAGGTCATGCCCTCCCTCAGGACAGGTCTATTAAATCAAAGGCCAAACAAACTAATTTTCGTGGCTTTCGAAACTTTAAGGTGAGCGCGGCATCAACTTCCTCTAATACAAAACAAGAGGGAACTTTTGCCCAGTCAAAGTCGGTCTGGAGACCTAACCAGGCTTGGAACAAAGGTAAGCAGGCCAAAAAGCCTGCTGCTGCCTCTAAGACAGCATGAAGGATTGGCCCCTAATCCGGTAACGGATCTAGTAGGGGGCAGACTTTCTCTCTTTGCCCAGGCTTGGGCAAGAGATGTCCAGGATCCCTGGGCGTTGGAAATTATATCCCAGGGATATCTTCTGGACTTCAAAGCTTCCCCTCCAAAAGGGAGATTTCACCTTTCACAATTATTTGCAAACCAGATAAAGAGAGAGGCAATTCTTACATTGTGTTCAAGACCTCCAAGTTATGGGAGTGATCCACCCAGTTCTAAGAGAGGAACAGGGACAAGGCTTCTATTCAAATCTGTTTGTGGTTCCCAAAAAAGAGGGAACCTTCAGAACAAATCTTAGATCTCAAGATCCTAAACAGATTTCTCAGGGTCCCATCATTCAAGATGGAGACTATTCGTACCATCCTACCTATTATCCAGGAGGGTCAATACATGACTACAGTAGATTTAAAGGATGCTTATCTTCACATTCCGATACACAAAGATCATCATCGGTTTCTCAGGTTTGCCTTCCTGGACAGGCATTACCAGTTTGTAGCTCTTCCCTTTGGATTAGCTACAGCTCCAAGAATCTTTACGAAGGTTCTGGGGGCACTTCTGGCGGTCCTAAGGCCACGGCGCATAGCAGTGGCCCCTTATTTAGACATTCTAATACAGGCGTCAAATTTCCAAATTGCCAAGTCTCATACGGACATAGTTCTGGCATTTCTGAGGTCGCACAGGTGGAAAGTGAACGAAGAAAAGAGTTCTCTATCCCCTCTCACAAGAGTTTCCTTTCTGGGAACTCTGATAGATTCTGTAGAAATGAGGATTTACCTGACACAGACCAGGTTATCAAAACTTCTAAATTCTTGCCGTGTTCTTTATTATACTTCTCGCCCTTTGGTGGCTCAGTGTATGGAAGTAATCGGCTTAATGGTAGCGGCAATGGACATAGTGCCGTTTGCCCGCCTACATCTCAGACCGCTGCAACTCTGCATGCTCAGTCAGTGGAATGGGGATTACACAGATTTGTCCCCTCTACTAAATCTGGATCAAGAGACCAGGGATTCTCTTCTCTGGTGGCTATCTCGGGTCCATCTGTCCAAAGGTATGACCTTTCGCAGGCCAGATTGGACAATAGTAACGACAGATGCCAGCCTTCTGGGCTGGGGGGTAGTCTGGAACTCCCTGAAGGCTCAGGGATCATGGACTCAGGAGGAGATCCTCCTCCCAATAAACATTCTGGAACTAAGAGCGATATTCAATGCTCTTCAAGCTTGGCCTCAGCTAGCGACAATGAGGTTCATCAGATTTCAGTCTGACAACATCACGACTGTGGCTTACATCAACCATCAAGGGGGGACAAGGAGTTCCCTAGCGATGTTGGAAGTTTCAAAGATAATTCGTTGGGCAGAGATTCACTCTTGCCACCTATCAGCTATCCATATCCCAGGTGTAGAGAACTGGGAGGCGGATTTTCTAAGTCGACAGACTTTTCATCCGGGGGAGTGGGAACTCCATCCGGAGGTATTTGCACAATTGGTTCAACGTTGGGGCGAACCAGAACTGGATCTCATGGCGTCTCGCCAGAACGCCAAACTTCCTTGTTACGGATCCAGGTCCAGGGACCCCAAGGCAACGCTGATAGATGCTCTAGCAGCACCTTGGTCCTTCAACCTGGCTTATGTGTTTCCACCGTTTCCTCTGCTCCCTCGTTTGATTGCCAAGATCAAGCAGGAGAGAGCATCAGTGATTTTGATAGCACCTGCGTGGCCACGCAGGACTTGGTGTGCAGATCTGGTGGACATGTTATCTCTTCCACCATGGACTCTGCCTCTGAGACAGGACCTTCTACTTCAGGGTCCTTTGAACCATCCAAATCTAATTTCTCTGAGACTGACTGCCTGGAGATTGAACGCTTGATTTTATCAAAGCGTGGCTTCTCCGAGTCAGTCATTGATACCTTAATTCAGGCATGAATGCCTGTCACCAGGAAAATCTATCATAAGATATGGTGTAAATATCTTTATTGGTGTGAATCCAAGGGTTACTCATGGAGTAAAGTCAGGATTCCTACGATATTATCTTTTCTCCAAGAAGGATTGGAAAAGGGATTGTCAGCTAGTTCCTTAAAGAGACAGATTTCGGCTCTGTCTATTCTTTTGCACAAGCGTCTGGCGGATGCTCCAGATGTTCAGGCGTTTTGTCAGGCTTTAGTTAGAATCAAGCCTGTGTTTAAACCAGTTGCTCCGCCATGGAGTTTAAATTTGGTTCTTAAAGTTCTCCAAGGGGTTCCGTTTGAACCTCTTCATTCCATAGATATCAAGATTTTATCTTGGAAAGTTCTGTTTTTGGTAGCTATTTCCTCGGCTCGTAGAGTTCCGAGTTATCTGCCTTACAGTGTGATTCCCCTTATCTGATCTTCCATGCAGATAAGGTAGTCTTGCGTACTAAACCTGGGTTTTTACCTAAGGTGGTATCTAATAAGAATATCAATCAGGAGATTGTTGTTCCGTCATTGTGTCCTAATCCTTCTTCAAAGAAGGAACGTCTATTACACAATCTTGACGTGGTTCGTGCTTTAAAGTTTTATTTACAAGCTACTAAAGATTTTCGTCAAACATCTGCTTTGTTTATTCTCTACTCTGGACAGAGGAGAGGCCAAAAGGCTTTGGCGACTTCTCTTTCTTTTTGGCTAAGAAGTATAATACGCTTAGCTTATGAGACTGCTGGCCAGCAGCCTCCTGAAAGGATTACAGCTCATTCTACTAGAGCTGTGGCTTCCACATGGGCTTTTAAAAATGAGGCTTCTGTTGAACAGATTTGCAAGGCAGCGACTTGGTCTTCACTTCATACTTTTTCAAAGTTTTATAAATTTCATACTTTTGCTTCTTCGGAGGCTATTTTTGGGAGAAAGGTTTTACAGGCAGTGGTACCTTCCGTTTAAGTACCTGCCTTGTCCCTCCCTTCATCCGTGTACTTTAGCTTTGGTATTGGTATCCCACAAGTAATGGATGATCCGTGGACTGGATACACCTTACAAGAGAAAACATAATTTATGCTTACCTGATAAATTTATTTCTCTTGTGGTGTATCCAGTCCACGGCCCGTCCTGTCATTTTAAGGCAGGTATATTTTATTTTTTAAACTACAGTCACCACTGCACCCTATGGTTTCTCCTTTCTCTTGCTTGTCTTCGGTCGAATGACTGGAGGTGGCAGGAAGGGGAGGAGCTATATAGACAGCTCTGCTGTGGGTGATCCTCTTGCAGCTTCCTGTTGGGAAGGAGAATATGCCACAAGTAATGGATGATCCGTGGACTGGATACACCACAAGAGAAATAAATTTATCAGGTAAGCATAAATTATGTTTTTCCTTTTTGAATATATATTTATTTATATATATACTAGTCCTAAAGCCTGTGTACATGGGCCATTTTTTGCAGTACAGCGGCCCCACCCCTTGCTCTCTCTCTATCCCCCCTCTCTTTTGCTCTCTTGTTCTCCCCTTTCTTTTGCTCTCTCCCCCCTCTCTTTTACTCTCTTGTTCTCCCCTTTCTTTTGCTCTCTCTCCCCTCTCTTTTACTCTCTCTCTCCCCCCTCTCTTTTGCTCTCTCTCCCCCTCTCTTTTGCTCTCTCTCCCCCCTCTCTTTTGCTCTCTCTTCCCCCCCCCTCTTTTGCTCTCTCTTCCCCCCTCTCTTTTGCTCTCTCTCTCCCCCCTCTCTTTTGCTCTCTCTCTCCCCCCCTCTCTTTTGCTCTCTCTCTCCCCCCTCTCTTTTTCTCTCTCCCCCCCTCTCTTTTTCTCTCTCTCCCCCTCTTTTGCTCTCTCTCCCCCTCTTTTGCTGTCTCTCTCCTTCTCTTTTGCTCTCTCTCTTCCCCCTTTCATTTGCTCTCTCTCCTCTCGTTTGCTCTCTCTCCTCTCGTTTGCTCTCTCTTTCCTCTCGTTTGCTCTCTCTCTCCCTCTCTTTTGCTCTCTCTCCCCCTCTATTTTATGCTCTCTCCCCCTCTCTTTTGTGCTCTCTCCCCCCTCTCTTTTGCGCTCTCTCCCCCTCTCTTTTGCACTCTCTCTCCCCCTCTCTTTTGTGCTCTCTCCCCCCTCTCTTTTATGCTTTCTCCCCCCTCTCTTTTGTGCTCTCTCCCCCCTCTCTTTTGTGCTCTCTCCCCCTCTCTTTTGTTCTCTCTCCCCCTCTCTTTTGTTCTCTCTCCCCCTCTCTTTTGCGCTCTCTCCCCTCTCTTTTGCGCTCTCTCCCCCACTTATGGCGGGAGTGGGAGTGGACACTGATTTGGAATCTGAGGACGGAGTGTTTGGTCGGACAGTGCTTATTTCTGACAGTGCTGTATAGCAGCGATTAGTTATGCTCTGGGAGGCAAAGGGTTATGGTGGGAGTGGGCGTGGACACTGACTTAGAATCTGAGGAGTGTTTGGTCTGAAAGTGCTTGAATCTGACAGTGCTGTATAACAGATGGACATAAGCAGATTCTATGTAAAGTTGGATCTGCTAATGTTCGTCTGCTATACAGCACTGTCAGATTCACACTGTCAGAACACACACTCCTTAGATAGAATTCCAAGTCAGTGTCCACACCCACTCCCGGTTTTGCTGCTTGTTCACTGGTGGTATTGTAGGTGAGACTTAGACACTGTACAAAGCGATCATAAAAGAACACAATGTTTGCAATAGTTTTGTGCCCTCTCCTCAAGTTTGGGCAAAGTGTCACAGTGCTAAAATGATAAAAGAATTTTAATAAGACATCTGTAATTCCTAGATAAGTATAAACTTTGAATATTGATGTAATGTGGAGTACAGGGAGGCATGAAAGGGAGGGACTGAAGGCTGCTACAAGTGCAGTGAATGGTTCACAAAATTAATTACATATGAGTTGACCAATGATGGTGAATCATGGTGTTTTTTTTAGTTAGGTGATCACGTCATTTGGAATAAAATTTGAGGCAGCCCTTGCCTTACAAAAGTCTGCCCACCCCTGTTTTATTTCCTTTGTTTTTTGTAATTATACCTAAGTAAGTCTGGAAGTTGCAGACTGTCAGTTATGGTTTGACAATGGCTTGCGTTCCAAACACTCGCCTAGATTATAAGTTTTGCGTTAGAGGCTATGCGGTGCTAACGAGCAGTTTATGCTCACCGCTCACTTACAGACAGCGCTGGTATAACTGGCTTTTACAAACCCGGCGTTAGCCGCAAAAAAGTTTTGCTCCATATCTCACCTCAAAACCAGCGGCTGCTTACGTTAGCGGTGAGCAGGTAAAACATGCTTGTGCATGCCGGCTGAAAAAAACCTAACACCTGCAAAAAAGCAGTGTTTAGCTCCTAACGCAGCCCCATTGATTCCTATGGGGAAATAAAAGTTATTTCTACACCTAACACCCTAACATGAACCCCGAGTCTAAACACCCCTAATATTACACTTATTAACCCCTAATCTGCCGCCCCCAACATCGCCGACACCTGCATTATATTATTAACCCCTAATCTGCCGCTCCGGACACCACCGCCACCTACATTATACTTATGAACCCCTAATCTGCCGCCCCCAACATCGCCAACACCTACATTTTAATTATTAACCCCTAATCTGCCGCCCCCTATGTCGCCGCAACCTACCTACATTTATTAACCCCTAATCTGCCACCCCAATGTCGCCGCCACTATAATAAAGTTATTAACCCCTAAACCTAACACCCCCTAACAAATATAATTTAAATAAATCTAAATAAAATTACTACAATTAACTAAATAATTCCTATATAAAACTAAATACTTACCTATAAAATAAACCATAAGCTAGCTACAATATAACTAATAGTTACATTGTAGCTAGCTTTGGGTTTATTTTTATTTTACAGGCAACTTTGTATTTATTTTAACAATAGTTATTAAATAGTTATTAAATAGTTATTAACTATTTAATAACTACCTAGTTAAAATAAAGACAAATTTACCTGTAAAATAAAACCTAACCTAAGTTACAATTACACCTAACAATACACTATAATTAAATTAATTACCTAAATTAAATACAATTAATTACAATTAAATAAAATTATCTAAAGTACGGAAAAAAAAACCACACTAAATTACAGAAAATAATAAAGAAATTACAAGATTTTTAAACTAATTACACCTAATCTAATCCCCCTAACAAAATAAAAAAAGCCCCCCAAAATAAAGAAAAGCCCTATCCTACACTAAATTACAAATAGCCCTTAAAAGGGCCTTTTGTGGGGCATTGCCCCAAAGTAATCAGCTCTTTTACCTGTAAAAAAAAGTACAAATACCCCCCCCAACATTAAAATACACCACCCACACAACCAACCCTACTCTAAAACCCACCCAATCCCCCCTTAAAAAAAACCTAACACTAACCCCTTAAAGATCACCCTACCTGGAGAAGTCTTCACCCAACCGAGCAGAAGTCCTCAATGAATCTGGCAGAAGTGGTCCTCCAGACGGCCAGAAGTCTTCATCCAGACAGCATCTTCTATCTTCATCCATCCGGCGCGGAGCGGCTCCATCTTCAAGACATCCAACGCGGAGCATCCTCTTCATCCGACGACTGAATGAAGGTTCCTTTAAATAATAAATGACGTCATCCAAGATGGCATCCCTTCAATTCCGCCAAATCAGCCAATCGGAATTAAGGTAGAAAAAATCCTATTGGCTAATGCAATAAGCCAATAGGATTGAGCTGGCATTCTATTGGCTGTTCCAATCAGCCACAGCCAATAGAATGCCAGTTCAATCTTATTGGCTGATTGCATAAGCCAATAGGATTTTTTCTACCTTAATTCCGACTGGCTGATAGAATTATATCAGCCAATCGGAATTGAAGGGACGCCATCTTGGATTACGTCATTTAAAGGAACCTTCATTCAGTCGTCAGATGTCTTGAAGATGGACCCATCTGGAGGACCACTTCTGCCCGGTTGGATGAAGACTTCTGCCCATCTGGAGGACCACTTCTGCTGGATTCATTGAGGACTTCTGCCCGCTTGGGTGAAGACTTCTCAAGGTAGGGTGATCTTTAAGGGGTTAGTGTTAGGTTTTTTTAAGGGGGGATTGGATCGGTTTTAGAGTAGGGTTGGTTGTGTGGGTGGTGGGTTTTAATGTTGGGGAGGTATTTGTACTTTTTTTTTACAGGTAAAAGAGCTGACTACTTTGGGACAATGCCCTGCAAAAACATAATTTATGCTTACCTGATAAATTCCTTTCTTCTGTAGTGTGATCAGTCCACGGGTCATCATTACTTGTGGGATATTAACTGCTCCCCTACAGGAAGTGCAAGAGGATTCACCCAGCAGAGTTGCTATATAGCTCCTCCCCTCTACGTCACCTCCAGTCATTCGACCAAGGACCAACGAGAAAGGAGAAGCCAAGGGTGTAGTGGTGACTGGAGTATAATTTAAAAAATATTTACCTGCCTTAAAAAACAGGGCGGGCCGTGGACTGATCACACTACAGAAGAAAGGAATTTATCAGGTAAGCATAAATTATGTTTTCTTCTGTTAAGTGTGATCAGTCCACGGGTCATCATTACTTGTGGGATACCAATACCAAAGCAAAAGTACACGGATGACGGGAGGGATAGGCAGGCTCTTTATACAGAAGGAACCACTGCCTGAAGAACCTTTCTCCCAAAAATAGCCTCCGAGGAAGCAAAAGTGTCAAATTTGTAAAATTTGGAAAAAGTATGAAGCGAAGACCAAGTTGCAGCCTTGCAAATCTGTTCAACAGAGGCCTCATTCTTAAAGGCCCAAGTGGAAGCCACAGCTCTAGTGGAATGAGCTGTAATTCTTTCAGGAGGCTGCTGTCCAGCAGTCTCATAAGCTAAACGAATTATGCTACGAAGCCAAAAAGAGAGAGAGGTAGCAGAAGCTTTTTGACCTCTCCTCTGACCAGAGTAAACGACAAACAGGGAAGACGTTTGTCGAAAATCTTTAGTTGCCTGTAAATAAAATTTAAGGGCACGAACTACATCCAGATTGTGCAAAAGACGTTCCTTCCTCGAAGAAGGATTTGGGCACAAGGATGGAACAACAATCACCTGATTGATATTCCTGTTAGTGACTACCTTAGGTAAGAACCCAGGTTTAGTACGCAGAACTACCTTATCCGAGTGAAAAATCAAATAAGGAGAATCACAATGTAAGGCTGATAACTCAGAGACTCTTCGAGCCGAGGAAATAGCCATTAAAAATAGAACTTTCCAAGATAACAACTTTATATCAATGGAATGAAGGGGTTCAAACGGAACACCCTGTAAAACGTTAAGAACAAGGTTTAAACTCCATGGTGGAGCCACAGCTTTAAACACAGGTTTAATCCTGGCCAAAGCCTGACAAAAAGCCTGAACGTCTGGAACTTCTGACAGACGCTTGTGTAACAGAATGGACAGAGCTGAGATCTGTCCCTTTAAGGAACTAGCGGATAACCCCTTTTCTAAACCTTCTTGTAGAAAAGACAATATCCTAGGAATCCTAACCTTACTCCAAGAGTAACCTTTGGATTCGCACCAATATAGGTATTTACGCCATATTTTATGGTAAATCTTTCTGGTAACAGGCTTCCTAGCCTGTATTAAGGTATCAATAACTGACTCAGAAAAACCACGCTTTGATAAGATCAAGCGTTCAATTTCCAAGCAGTCAGCTTCAGAGAAGTTAGATTTTGATGTTTGAAAGGACCCTGAATCAGAAGGTCCTGTTTCAGAGGTAACGACCAAGGTGGACAGAATGACATGTCCACCAGATCTGCATACCAAGTCCTGCGTGGCCATGCAGGCGCTATTAGAATCACTGATGCTTTCTCCTGTTTGATTCTGGCAATCAATCGAGGAAGCATCGGGAAAGGTGGAAACACATAAGCCATCCTGAAGGTCCATGGTGCTGTCAAGGCATCTATCAGGACCGCTCCCGGATCCCTGGATCTGGACCCGTAGCGCGGAAGCTTGGCGTTCTGTCGAGACGCCATGAGATCTATCTCTGGTTTGCCCCAACGTCGAAGTATTTGGGCAAAGACCTCTGGATGAAGTTCCCACTCCCCCGGATGAAAAGTCTGACGACTTAAGAAATCCGCCTCCCAGTTCTCCACTCCCGGGATGTGGATTGCAGACAGGTGGCAAGAGTGAGACTCTGCCCAGAGAATTATCTTCGATACTTCCATCATTGCTAGGGAGCTTCTTGTCCCTCCCTGATGGTTGATATAAGCTACAGTCGTGTTGTTGTCCGACTGGAACCTGATGAACCCCCGAGTTGTTAACTGGGGCCCAGCCAGAAGAGCATTGAGGACTGCTCTCAATTCCAGAATGTTTATTGGAAGAAGACTCTCCTCCTGATTCCATAGTCCCTGAGCCTTCAGAGAATTCCAGACAGCGCCCCAACCTAGTAGGCTGGCGTCTGTTGTTACAATTGACCAGTCTGGCCTGCTGAATGGCATTCCCCTGGACAGATGTGGCCGATAAAGCCACCATAGAAGAGAATTTCTGGTCTCTTGATTCAGATTTAGAGTGTTGAATGGAATGAAGGACACGGCATGCATTTTGAAGTTTTGTTAACCTGTCCTCTGTCAGGTAAATCTTCATTTCTACAGAATCTATCAGAGTCCCCAGGAAGGGAACTCTTGTGAGTGGAAAGAGAGAACTTTTCTCTTCGTTCACTTTCCATCCATGCGACCTTAGAAATGCCAGTACTATCTCTGTATGAGATTTGGCAGTTTGAAAGCTTGAAGCTTGTATCAGTATGTCGTCTAAGTACGGAGCTACTGAAATTCCTCGCGGTCTTAGTACCGCCAGAAGAGTGCCCAGAACCTTTGTGAAGATTCTTGGAGCCGTAGCCAGTCCGAATGGAAGAGCTACAAACTGGTAATGCCTGTCTAAAAAGGCAAACCTTAGATACCGGTAATGACTTCTATGAATCGGTATGTGAAGGTAAGCATCCTTTAAATCCACTGTGGTCATGTACTGACCCTCTTGGATCATGGGCAAAATTGTTCGAATAGTTTCCATCTTGAACGATGGAACTCTTAGGAATTTGTTTAGGATCTTTAAATCCAAGATTGGCCTGAAGGTTCCCTCTTTTTTGGGAACTACAAACAGATTTGAGTAAAACCCTTGTCCTTGTTCCAACCGCGGAACTGGATGGATCACTCCCATTAATAAAAGATCTTGTACGCAGCGTAGAAACGCTTCCTTCTTTGTTAGGTTTGTTGACAACCTTGACAGATGAAATCTCCCTCTTGGGGGAGAGGATTTGAAGTCCAGAAGGTATCCCTGAGATATGATCTCTAACGCCCAGGGATCCTGAACATCTCTTGCCCAAGCCTGGGCGAAGAGGGAAAGTCTGCCCCCCACTAGATCCGGTCCCGGATCGGGGGCCCTCAATTCATGCTGTCTTAGGGGCAGCAGCAGGTTTTCTGGCCTGTTTGCCCCTGTTCCAGGACTGGTTAGGTTTCCAGCCTTGTCTGTAGCGAGCAACAGCTCCTTCCTGTTTTGGTGCAGAGGAAGTTGATGCTGCTCCTGCTTTGAAATTACGAAAGGAACGAAAATTGGACTGTCTAGCCTTGGCTTTGGCCTTGTCCTGAGGCAGGGCATGACCTTTACCTCCTGTAATGTCAGCAATAATCTCTTTCAAGCCGGGCCCGAATAAGGTCTGCCCTTTGAAAGGAATATTAAGCAATTTAGATTTAGACGTAACATCAGCTGACCAGGATTTCAGCCACAGAGCTCTGCGTGCCTGAATGGCGAATCCTGAATTTTTAGCCGCAAGTTTAGTTAAATGTACTACGGCATCTGAAATAAATGAATTAGCTAACTTAAGGAATTTAAGTTTGTGTGTGATGTCATCTAGTGTGGATGATTGAAGTGTCTCTTCCAGAGACTCAAACCAAAATGCTGCTGCAGCCGTGACAGGCGCAATACATGCAAGAGGTTGCAATATAAATCCTTGTTGAACAAACATTTTCTTAAGGTAACCCTCTAATTTTTTATCCATTGGATCTGAAAAAGCACAGCTATCCTCCACTGGGATAGTGGTACGCTTAGCTAAAGTAGAAACTGCTCCCTCCACCTTAGGGACCATTTGCCATAAATCCCGTGTGGCGGCGTCTATTGGAAACATTTTTCTAAATATAGGAGGGGGTGAGAAAGGCACACCGGGTCTATCCCACTCCTTAGTAACAATGTCAGTAAGTCTCTTAGGTATAGGAAAAACGTCAGTACTCGTCGGTACCGCAAAATATTTATACAACCTACACATTTTTTCTGGGATTGCAACTGTGTTACAATCATTCAGAGCCGCTAATACCTCCCCTAGTAACACACGGAGGTTCTCAAGCTTAAATTTAAAATTTGAAATGTCTGAGTCCAGTTTATTTGGATCAGAACCGTCACCCACAGAATGAAGCTCTCCGTCTTCACGTTCTGCAAACTGTGACGCAGTATCAGACATGGCCCTTGCATTATCAGCGCACTCTGTTCTCACCCCAGAGTGATCACGTTTACCTCTTAGTTCTGGTAGTTTAGCCAAAACTTCAGTCATAACAGTAGCCATATCTTGTAATGTGATTTGTAATGGCCGCCCAGATGTACTCGGCGCTACAATATCACGCACCTCCTGAGCGGGAGATGCAGGTACTGACACGTGAGGCGAGTTAGTCGGCATAACTCTCCCCTCGTTGTTTGGTGAAATATGTTCAATTTGTACAGATTGACTGTTTTTTAAAATAGCATCAATACATTTAGTACATAAATTTCTATTGGGCTCCACTTTGGCATTAACACATATAGCACAGAGATATTCCTCTGAATCAGACATGTTTAACACACTAGCAAATAAACAGCAACTTGGAAATACTTTACAAAGTAATTTACAAATAATATGAAAACGAACTGTGCCTTTAAGAAGCACAGAAAAATATTATAACAGTTAAAATAATTAAGTTATAGCATAAATCTTTGTCAGAATATACAGTTTTAGCAAAGGATTGTTCCCCTCAGCAAATGATAACTAACCCAGGCAGCAGAAAAAAAATACACAAATAAACGTTTTTTTTTTGTTTTTTTTATCACAGTCAATACAATCAGCACAGCTCTGCTGTAATGATTACTTCCCTCAAAAAAGGCTTTGGAGATCCCTGAACTCTGTAGAGATGAACCGGATCATGCAGGAAGAAAATGAATCTCTGACTGAGTTTTTTCTGATGCATAGTGAAAGCACCAAAATGGCCCCTCCCCCACACACATAACAGTGAGAGGGATCAGTGAACTGCTCTAATTTAAATCAAAACTATTGCCAAGTGGAAAAATAGTGCCCAAAACATTTTTTCACCCAGTACCTCAGAGAAAAAAAACGTTTTTACATGCCAGCAAAAAAACGTTTTACCTCAATAATTAATTGTCATTTAAAACCTATTGCAAGTCCCTGCAAATTAGGTTAAGTCTATGTATACAGTCTAAAAACCAGAGAAGTATAAAATATACATACATGACAGCCTGATATCAGCTACATCTACTGCATTCAAGGCTGGGTTTACATTATAACGGTATGGCAGGATTTTCTCATCAATTCCATGTCAGAAAATAATAAGCTGCTACATACCTCTTTGCAGATTAATCTGCCTGCTGTCCCCTGATCTGAAGTTTGCCTCTCCTCAGATGGCCGAGAAACAGCAATATGATCTTAACTACTCCGGCTAAAATCATAGAAAAAAACTCAGGTAGATTCTTCTTCAAATTCTACCAGAGAAGGAATAACACACTCCGGTGCTATTATAAAACAACAAACTTTTGATTGAAGATATAAAAACTAAATATATCACCATAGTCCTCTCACACATCCTATCTAGTCGTTGGGTGCAAGAGAATGACTGGGGGTGACGTAGAGGGGAGGAGCTATATAGCAACTCTGCTGGGTGAATCCTCTTGCACTTCCTGTAGGGGAGCAGTTAATATCCCACAAGTAATGATGACCCGTGGACTGATCACACTTAACAGAAGAAAAGCCCTTTTAAGGGTTATTTGTAATTTAGTGTAGGGTAGGGCTTTTTTTTATTTTGGGGGGCTTTTTTATTTTGTTATGGGGATTAGATTAGGTGTAATTAGTTTAAAAATCTTGTAATTTCTTTATTATTTTATGTAATTTAGTGGGGATTTTTTTAGTACTTTAGATAATATTATTTAATTGTAATTGTATTTAATTTAGGTAATTAATTTAATTATAGTGTAGTGTTAGGTGTAATTGTAACTTAGGTTAGGTTTTATTTTACAGGTAAATTTGTCTTTATCTTAACTAGGTAGTTATTAAATAGTTAATAACTATTTAATAACTATTGTACCTAGTTAAAATAAATACAGTTACCTATAAAATAAAAATAAACCCTAAGCTAGCTACAATGTAACTATTAGTTATATTGTAGCTAGCTTATGATTTATTTTATAGGTAAGTATTTAGTTTTAAATAGGAATTATTTAGTTAATTGTAGTAATTTTATTTAGATTTATTTAAATTATAATTAAGTTGGGGGTGTTAGGGTTAGACTTATGTTTAGGGGGTGGCAGATTAGGGGTTAATAAATGTAGGTAGGTGGCGGCGGCAGCTTAGGGGTTAATAATATTTAACTAGTGTTTGCGATGCAGGAGTGCAGCAGTTTAGGGGTTAATATGTTTATTATAGTGGCGGCGATGTCCGGTTCGGCAGGGTTAAAAAAATTGTTAAGAGTTTTATGCTAAGGCGTTGTAGTGTAAAACTCTTAACTACTGACTTTTAAATGCGGTACCAGTCTTGACAGGAGAGGGTTTACCACTCACTTTTGGTCAGACTCGTAATACTGGCGGCTATGCAAGTCCCATTGAAAATATAATGGATTATGGAATTCTTAATGGTGCGCAAATTGCCCCTTACACTATCACCTATCTGCTCCCAAAGACAGATATATAATGGAAAGATACAAGAAATATATAAATTGGTGAGAGTGCGCTAGCAGCAGCAGGGGATGTGTCACTGGTATAGGCAAATATATAAAATCAATTTGCTTTATTGATTTTATATATTTGCCTATACCAGTGACACATCCCCTGCTGCTGCTAGCGCACTCTCACCAGTTTATATATTTCTTGTATCTTCCCATTGAAAATATAGGATACGCAATTGACGTAAGTGGATTTGCGGTATTTCCGAGTCTGGCCAAAAAAGCGAGCAGTACACCTGTACCTGCAAGACTCGTAATACCAGCGGAATTAAGGTAGAATACCAGCTTGTAATACCAGCGAGCGTTAAAAAGCAGTGTTAGGACCTCTTAACGCTGCTTTTTAAGGCTAATGCACAACTCGTAATCTAGGCCACTGTTTGTTTAGCGCCACTGGAGCTGCATGTGGTTTGTACACCACTTAATTGATTGTATTATAAATATTTTGTATGTCACATGATTGAGTTGTTCTGATGAAGGGGATTTGTATATCTCCGAAACGTTAATTACATTTTGGATTTATTTCCCCCAAAGGTTCCTGTATATCTATATATATATATATATATATATATATATATCTATCTATATATATATATATATATATATATATATATATATCTATATATATAGCAATCAAAGAGGATAAAGTAAAGGGACTCCTGAATATAAATATTTGTAAAGCCACCATGTGGATATCTATTCCACTCGACCCCTTATGCAGGTTTAAAAGACAATTCACTGTAGAAAACCGCAATATCCAAAACCAAAAAGCACAAACATCCCCTCAAGCAAAGGCAGGAATAAAGTTCATCATTGAAGTAGGCAGGTGAGTCTCATATAAGGCAAACGGTAAATACGTCACCCTCAAATAGGCAATACAGTGTTGCCACAGGATATCGATATCAATACTCAAACAGCTAGTAGCTGTATGACTCACCCTTCTTGCTTGTAGTTTCAAACTTACAACTTGAATGAGAGAATCCTGCTGAATGCTCCGTGATCCACGGCATCTGAGACAGCCTTGATGCCACTATCCAGCCGGTTCCGGTCATGTGATGGGCGTCGGGCGTCACAGCCAATGGAGTTGATTAGCCTACCAGGAGGCTTTCAGAGTTCAACGTCGGAGGGGATGCCCAATGTCGAAAGTAGTAGGGGGAGTGGAATAGAGGCACGCTCCTGATGCAGCCCAGAGCGCTGGAAAAATAGGCATCAAACGAAAAAAATGATATCCAGGCTGCAGTTAAAAACAAAGTCTTTATTGAATTCCACTTGGGATAAAAAATGAATGAAAAGATAGGGGGATCCAGCATAACAGTGTTACCAAAGTTGTTCCGCTAACATGTTTCGGTAAAGACAGCTATGATTACGGTCTTTACCGAAACATGTTAGCGGAACAACTTTGGTAACACTGTTATGCTGGATCCCCCTATCTTTTCATTCATTTTTTATCCCAAGTGGAATTCAATAAAGACTTTGTTTTTAACTGCAGCCTGGATATCATTTTTTTCGTTTGATGGATATATATATATATATATATATATATATATATATATATATATATAAATATCTCTCTCTCTCTCTCTCTATATATATATATATATATATATATATCTATCTACTGTATATCTATCTATCTATCTATCTATCTATATATATATATATTTATATATATATTGGATTTATTTCCCCCAAAGGTTCCTGTATATATATACAGTATATATATCTATATATATATATTTTTTTTTATATATATATATATCTATATACTGTATATCTCTCTATATATATCTATCTATATATATATTTCTTTTTTAAGACACGATGAGTCCACGGATCATCTTAATTACTAATGGGCTATTCACCTCCTGGTCAGCAGGAGGAGGCAAAGAGCACCACAGCAGAGCTGTTAAATAGCTCCTCCCTTCCGTCCCACTCCAGTCATTCTCTTTGCCTACGTTAGTGATAGAAAGAGGTAAAGTGAGGTGTTAGTATAGATTCTTCAATCAAGAGTTTATTATTTTTAAAGTAGTGCAAGATTGTGCTGCTTTGTTCTAGGGTGTAGCCATAGTCCTAATCAGTCTCTTCAGTAGAGCAATGGTGGCTTTAGAGCAATGGGAACTTGTGGGACATAATTCTCACTGCGCCTCCCATACATTGATGCTGCTCTAATCCTGATAGCCTAAGTAAGATGACTAAGGCTTTTATCTTTATCCACAGAGCTATGGGAGGGAGAGGGCCTCTTAAACCTGCTGGGCTGCCCTGCTGTCGGGCAGAGTTCAAGGTAAGTGCTGACTTTTTTATTCTGGGTCAATAATATAGATCGCAGAGAAGTGGAACACTTTAATTAATCTGAGAAAGAACTCCTACATTTAAAAGGAGGGAAATTCTGTGACAGCAACTTATTTGCAGGCACTGGGGCTAAGGAGATTGCTCTTTTACTTGGGGGACTTTTCCTTGGGCTGAGAGTAAAAGGACTCAGTGGGAGGTAATATTGCTTTTTCACAGTGTTTGGGCTAACCTATGAACGAGAAGCAGTAGCCACATTTGCCCTCAGGTTATGAAGGCTCAGTTAGCTCCCTTTGGCGCAGTTGTTATAACTAAGGTAATGGCGACCGGGAGCTACATGGTTGTTGCGCCCACGATGGGCGGAGCTTGGTGTGGCGCCAGTTTTGGATTGCGCGCTCTTCCTCTAATGCTGCTCCGATATCAGAGAGTGTTTAACACTGAGTGTTGTTTTTTGTTAAAGTGGGGGGCCGCGCAGCGTTACATTACGTTGCGGACCTGCATTACTTTTTTAAAGCTCATTTGTACATCGGTTCTAAAGATCACTAGCAATAAATTGTACAAGAGTTACTCACATCGACTAATGTTACATAAAGTACAAGGGTTACTGTTAAACACAGACCGGATTTCGTTGTAGCATACGTTCCGGTCTTTTTATTTAAAGCAGTAATGCTTTTTGTTAACTGCCGTTATACACCCAAATAGAATATAGTTTTGGGTATTAGAGAGGCAGATGGGCACCTCACCAAGGTTTAGCTGAGGTATAACTAGGTTCTACAGCGATTATGTACAGTTTCA
Organism: Bombina bombina; assembly: GCF_027579735.1. Taxonomy (NCBI): domain Eukaryota; kingdom Metazoa; phylum Chordata; class Amphibia; order Anura; family Bombinatoridae; genus Bombina; species Bombina bombina. Next base: position 763,914,589 of record NC_069502.1, on the reverse strand, counting down.
TTTCCATGTTTAACACAAAACTAAAAGTTTAATTTTAAAGAGACAGTAACATTTTTCATGTATTAATTTTTATTAAACAAAATTCACTTTTTGCTGAGCCTATTCCTTCTAAGACTCTTGCTGTTCAGGAGTTTATTGACAAATGTCAAACTATGCTTCAATTTCTCCTATAGCATCGAATTATAGCCCACATGCAGTGCTCTGCGCTTCCTTTTTCACTCCACCCAGAGTTACTCTGCATTTCATGCATTATATGTTTTTCCTGCAGGGTAGAAAACAGTACTAGAGGACATATTTTCAATCATTTAGGATGATTGATTCAGTAGTGCTATTCTGAACGTTTCTTCCTTATATTCTGTAAGGGGAAGATACTTCGATAGTATCTAGGGGTGAATTCACAGAATCAGATGGAATGACATCTTTATCTGATCCTGAGGTTGTTCGCTTTCAGTTTTAGCTGGAAAACCTCCATTTGTTAATTGAGGAGGTTTAGGCTACCCCGGACAATTCTGCCTCTAGAACTACTATACCCTCTCAGAATAAGAGAATTTAGAGGGGTTACTTAAAATGATGTCTGTACACCAAGGCTTACAATGTCAACCTGCTTGTGCATTGCTACCATCTCTAGTGCGGCGTCATATTGGTTTGAGGCGTGGTCTGACACTATTAGGGCAGACACTCCTCTGGATGAGATCCAGAATAGGGTAAAAGTTCTTAAATTGGCTAATTCCCTTTGTACGAAGGTTTGTCCTTCTAGCCCACCGAGTCTTATGGTTATTACCTTGGTCTGCGGATACATCCTCTATGTCTAAGCTTCTAGCTATTCCTTTCAAGGGAGTGACCTTATTTGGACCTGGTTTGTCAGAGTTTATCTCTGATATCTTGGGAGGTTAGGGTCTTTTTATTCCCCAGGAGAGGAACAATCAAGAAGGACGATTTTAGTTCCTTTCGAAATTTTGAGGAATATTCTCTCTCTTCCACCTCCAAACAGGAACACTCTAAACTTTAATGGAGACCCAATCAGTCTTGGAATAAGGGAAAATAATCCAAGAAGTCTGCTATTGAATTAGAGTCAGCATGAAGGGCCTGCCCCCTATCCAGGATCGGATATTGTAGGGGGCAGACTTCCTTTGTCGCTTGGTCTTGGGTTTGAGATGTTTAGGATTCCTGGGTAATAGAAATAGTGTCCCAGGGATACTCGTTTTACTTGAATCTGAGATCTCTGCTACTCCGCAGTTGCAAGATTATATTTGTCCTGATGAAGGCCCAACTGAGGGCCGAAATGTCGACCATGTATTAGTGATTTTACTAAAAAAAGAAAGCATTCATCTTCTAAATAAATCCTGAGAGTGCCCTTCTTCTATACGGGTATCTAATATATATATATATATATATGGCAAAAAGGAAGGCACTCGCCGGGTTTAATAAAGTTTTATTCCTTATGAAGTAACATTTCAGAGTTTTACCTCCGTTTTCAAACTGACAACAAGAATCAATGCTATACACAGCCTTAAATACCCCTTCACCTTAATCACCTAGTGCAGGTGTTGCACAACACTTAGCACGCATCATCAGACAGTGCCCGTATCTTAGCAACAAACAACCTTAAGTGAACACTTTTCGCTACAACTAATAATGAACGTGTAAAACTAACTTATTTAAAAACAATTGAATTGCTGCAATATTACACCTATTAGCGCTAATAAGGTAACTAAATACAATAATATATGTCTTGACCACAGCAAATTCTACAGTACTTTGTATACTAAACTGCATTACTAACTCAGGACTAATATGTACAGGATATAACCTCCATAATATACCGAAAACATCCACACATTTCCTAAATCCAGTATTCTAATTTCTAGAAACAGATACATACGGCACTCAGAGGATTGTTAATCTCAGCTGTCCTGCATCAAAGGATGACATGAAATCTCTTTGTCATGCCAAACCTCAGTCCCACAGCCTTAACTCATCCCGGCATCATACATATAACAAAACAAACAGAAAACTACCTGACAATATACAACAAATCATAAACCAGACTAAAAACATAAAATAAGCAAACCACAAAAAAACAATAAAAACAAACCAACGAAAGACAGCCACAAAAAATGACACACAAAGAACAAAGTCAAAAATATCAAAAAAATAAAACACCATGAAAAGCCATCACATAAACCAGACTAAAAACATAAAATAAACAAAAAACAATAAAAATAAAAAACAAACCAACGAAAGACAGCCACAAAAAAGGACACACAAAAAACAAGTAAAAAATAAAAAAATATGGGGGGAACTTCCGGGCAGCGGCCATGATAGGCTGCAAAATCATTAGCTCCTATAACTCTCTGTATAAGGCTAGGTAAAACTCCTTCTTTACCACCCCACTGCATATATCTTTTGGATTACGGACGTACAACAAAGCAAGCTTTATCACACCATAATACTATTTTTGAAACAGAGACCATACACAGCGCTCCGGAAAGACTTAAGGGTTGCGGCCTACCATCTCACCTTACCCCCGGCAGGGCATTAATCTGCCTCTGTCGTTAGGAAGCAGTAGACCTCCGCAAGATACTGCAAATTCTTTTCTACGCAAGGCACAATATATTTTTTAGAAAACTATTGCTTGACTCATCCTGGCTTACTGTGTGTTACCATATATCTGCCATGGAGATCCCCTCGAGTTTCCTGGGGGAGCTGCGCAGCTTGCTTCGAAACCACCATACTGCCCTGGAAAATGAGCTAACTCTGGCATTTGGTCATAGTGATGTTCATTCGTTTTATGAACCTACCCAACTTGAAGTCTGCAAAATGGCAGGAGGGGGTGTGGACGCATTGGGGCCCCGGCGTTTACACCCTACCTCTAGTATAGCAGCGGAAGTAAGACAGCTTGAAACTACGGGAGCAGCAGTTTGGCTTGAACCAGAGCTGGAAATACGAGCAACGGTTGTCTTGCAAGCCCCTAACAACATACCTCAGGTCTATGCAGACAACCCACTGGAACCCCAATCAGAGGGTTCACAACTGCGAGTAAATATAGGTAACATCAGACGAGCACTCTCAGTACAAAAACAAGACCGCATCGGTATGATCCCTTTATTGCATGCTGAATACTTTCCCTTTGCCGTGATGGGGCCGCATAAGTTCCCCGGCAGTGCAATCCTGCGCTTGTTGACTCTGAGGAGGCCATATCTGCATTATCGCTTTGTTTGGGATCCAGGAGTCCTGCTTCATTTGCGCTCGAGAGGTAACTTGGCGCCCTGTTAAGGTATGGCAGACAGCCGCTAAAGAAGTGCCAAGGTAACAATATACTGACTTTGGATCAGAGTGTGTTGTAATTCTTCAGCCTGCTATCATACCAAGCAGAGACTCCCTGTTCTTCACGTAACATCTGCTGAACTTTACTGTGTGGACTTTAAAGCAATGTTGATTACTGCTCACAACGTCTATCCCCGGTTAATTCATGTTCCTCCATCCTTTTGTAACTAAGTACAGTGTAGTGCTCAATATTGGTGAAATTTAATGCTGATTCTAACCCAATAATTTAATGTTCTATAGTATTTTTTATGTCTTGACATCGTATATGTTGTGCATCTCACTCTGAGGCTATAGCCCCCTCTATTTTATGTTATAAAACTCTCCTTCACGTACTTGTAATGTAGGCTGTTCCTGCAGTTATATCTCTACTGTGAACTAAGTGGGTTTTCACACATTTGCTACTTGCTCAAGTTTGAAGGCTGACTACACGCATGAAGTAACTTTAAGCTTCCCTAGCTTTTGCATCTGTGCCTGTAACTGACAGAATGGGAGATTCGGAGTATTATGTTTGCTTGGGATTATATTTCATTGCATATCAGTATTGCCATTAGGTCACTCAGTGTAGCCTAGCCAGTTTGTCTAATCTGGTGTTTTAGGGGGAGCCCATACTGAACCTTATATGCTATTATTTTTAAGTGGCCTAGAGATAGCTTCAGAATAACAACAGTGTGTCAGTTAGCTCCATTGGTCCCTACATCTTCAAAAAAAAAAAAGCCTTTTCCCTTACTCGTGCAACAGTGGGGACTTTCAGTCCAACAGATGTCTTGCTTGCCACTTGGGCCTATCCTACTAGTAATTGCCAACTGTATGATAAGGATGTATACCATATTTACCATGTGTTCTTAATAGCTGCTAAGAGCAGCATGAAATACTGAAGAGGTTGTGATGCGCAGATTGTATTGGCAGTTTTTATATCTAGATATTCAGTTTTGGTTAGTTTGTGACACAGGACAGGAGAGTTCCTTGTCTTATACATTAACTTGGGCTGGAGATCTATAGTCAGCTCTTAAGAAATTTTAGTGCAACATTTAGTTTTTAAGGTTCATCTTATGTTTCTAACATAATTCCCCTTATCTTTTCATGCAACAGCAGGGATCTTCAGAATAACAGCTTGGTTTTTTGGTAACAGCATACTCCTACTAATAATCCTTTTTTTTTTTCTTCTGTTACATATATATATATATATATATATATATATATATATATATAATAAGTGTTTACACCTTGCTTATTGTGTCCTCTTTATAGATAGCAGTTGCAACATAATGATAATGTAAAATATGAGGTGAATACAGCGAGACCCATGAGTGGTCTCCCCTACTCCAGACAGTCTTCTGTAAATATCATTTATTTTCTTTTGTGGGTTGGGGCCCATGAGTGGCCTCTTAACTTGGTAGAGAAGACGTAGATTACCATGGGCATTTATCAACTATGTCTTTACGTAGCACAATTGATACCACCAACCTTGGACTATGTAGCTCATTATGTATTCTGTATTATGTACCTTATTACTGCTACTTTTTGAAAGTATTTGTGCAATGTTTCATTGTTTTTCCTGTATGCCAAAGCTTTCCCTCAATAAAAATAAAATTATAAAAAAAAAAAAAAAATATATAAAAAAAAATCATAAAAATCATAAAATGACAACACATCACCAAATAAACATAAAATACAGATACAAGATACTGGGTATAACTATCTCATGCAGAGATTTTAGAAAACTATGCCACTCAAGTTTAGTGTTCAGTCCTTTAGGGATAATAGTGTCCAGCTCGTAGGTCCACCTTGACTCTCTTTGGAGTAACAATCTGTTCCTGCCGCCACCTCTGCTCATCTCAGGAATATTATCAATTATTGTGTATCGCAGGTCAGCCACACTATGCCCTTGTTGTTGGAAGTGCCTAGCCACTGTTTGATTTGATTCTCCATTTTTGATGGCTTGTCTAATGGCACTCCTATGGTTAGCCATCCTAACCCTCAGGTTGTCACAGGTCTTACCTACATAGAATAGGCTGCAAGGACAGTGGAGCATATACACTATATAAGGGGTCGTGTAGGTCACCCTATGTTTATGAAAATATTTCTTATTATACCTTGGGTGGTTAAAGTATTTCCCTGCTGACATCCCATTGCAGGTGGTACAACCGCTACACTTAAAACATCCTGGTTTCAGTGCCTGTCTGCTTAGCCAGTTTTTAGAATAACAGTGTGCAGGGTCCGTCAATTGCAAATTGTCCTTAAGGGATTTACCTTTTCTTTTGCATGATGTACCGAGTCCACGGATTCATCCTAACTTGTGGGATATTGTCCTTCCTGACAGGAAGTAGCAAAGAGAGCACCACAGCAGAGCTGTCTATATAGCTCCCCCCTTAACTCCACCCCCCAGTCATTCTCCTTTGCTGGCTCTAAGCAGGAAGAGTAAAGAGAAGAGGTGTTAAACTGTTAGTTTTATTTTATCTTCAATCAAAGGTTTGTTATTTTTAAATGGTACCGGTGTTGTACTATTTACTCTCAGGCAGGACATAGATGAAGATTTCTGCCTGGAGGATGATGATCTTATCATTTGTAACTAAGGTCCACTGCTGTTCCCACAGAAGCTGAGGAGTACAGGAAAACTTCAGTGTGAGGAACGGTTTCTTGCTTTACAGCAATGAGGTATGTTCAGTCATATTTTCTGCAGAGACTGTGTTAACTCAGAAAGGCTGACAGTGTCCCCATTAGGGGAAGCAGTAATCCTAGTGTTATCAGAGGTTTTTACTAGCTTGCATAAAGGGTTAATTTTTTGTGCGCACTCAGTTTGCTATGTGAATTTGGGACAAACGTTTTTGTGTCTGGGAGTAACGTTTTCTGTTTTATGGGACATTTGCTTGAGGGTTCTTTGGGGTTGTTTATAACCCACATGGCTTTCAGGCAGGGTTTGTTAGTTTTGTGTAGGCCCCAGCAACATTGAGTGAGGTGGGCAGGGCCTACATTTGCAAGCAGCAAGCAACTTCTCCTGAGGTCCTGAGAGTCTTCTGAGGGACTAATTGAAGCTTTAAACCCCATATTATCACTTCCTAAGGGCAGGTAGGGACACAGCAGAGCTGTGGCAAGGTGCTAACAGGGGTTTTAACCGGTTTTAGACATATTTCAATCCGTTTTTTTCATTTGGGGGTCTATTGCTTTGTTACTTGTGGTGCAATCCTTCTAAAGTTTAGTGGGTACACTGTTAAACGTTCAGAAAAATTGAAGCAATTTTAACCTGTTTTGCAGTTTGTGTATGCCTTTTTTTCTCTTAAAGGCACAGTACCGTTTTTGCAAATTGTGTTTTTTTCATTAAATAAAGTGTTTTCCAAGCTTGCTTGCTTTATTACTAGTCTGTTAAACATGTCTGACACTGAGGAAACTCATTGTTCAATTTGTTTAGAAGCCATTGTGAAACCCCCTCTTAGAATGTGTCCCACTTGTACTGATATATTTATAAATTGCAAACAGCATATTTTGAAATATAAAAGTTTGGCATTAGATGATTCTCAGACAGAAGGAAATCAGGTTTTGCCATCTAGTTCTCCCCTAGTGTCACAACCAGTAACGCCCGCACAGGTGACGTCGAGTACTTCTAGTGCGTCTAATTCTTTCACCTTGCAAGATATGACTTCAGTTATGAATACTACCCTCACAGAGGTTTTATCTAAGCTGCCTGGGTTGCAAGGGAAGCGCAGTAGCTCTGAGTTAAGAACAAATGCTGAGCCTTCTGACGCTTTAGTTGCCGTATCCGATATTCCCTCACAATGTTCTGAGGTAGGGATGAGGGATTTGCTGTCTGAGGGAGAGATTTCTGATTCAGGAAAGATGTTCTCTCAGACAGATTCAGATATGACGGCATTTAAATTTAAGCTAGAGCACCTCAGCTTATTGCTCAGGGAGGTTTTAGCTACTCTGGATGATTGTGACCCTATTGTAGTTCCAGAGTAATTGTGTAAAATGGACAAATATTTAGAGGTTCCTGTTTACACTGATGTGTTTCCGGTCCCTAAGAGGATTTCGGACATTGTTACTAAGGAGTGGGATAAACCAGGTATTCCGTTCTCTCCCCCTCCTGTTTTTAAGAAAATGTTTCCCATTTCTGACACCATAAAGGACTCATGGCAGGCGGTCCCTAAGGTGGAGGGAGCTATTTCTGCCCTGGCTAAGCGTACAACTATACCTATTGAAGACAGTTGTGCTTTCATTGATCCTATGGATAAAAAATTAGAGGGTCTCCTAAAGAAAAATTTTGTTCATCAAGGTTTTCTTCTTCAACCTATAGCATGCATTGTTCCTGTAACCACTGCAGCTGCCTTTTGGTTTGAGGCTCTAGAAGAGGCTCTTCAGATGGAGACCCCACTAGATGATATTTTGGACAGAATTAAGGCTGTTAAGCTGGCTTATTCTTTTATTACAGACGTCGCTTTTTATCTTGCTAAATTAGCAGCTAAGAATTCAGGTTTTGACATTTTAGCGCGTAGATCGTTATGACTTAAATCCTGGTCAGCTGATGTGTCATCTAAATCTAAGGTTTTGTCCATCCCTTTCAAAGGTAAGACCCTATTCGGGCCTGCATTGAAAGAGATAATTTCAGACATTACTGGAGGGAAGGGTCATACCCTCCCTCAGGATGAGTCAAATAAGACAAGGAGCAAACAAATTAATTTTCGTTCCTTTCGAAAATTCAAGAGTGGTCCCTCTACCTCTTCCCCTGCTGCAAAGCAAGAGGGGAACTTTGCTCAACCTGGAGACCTAATCAGGCTTGGAACAAGGGTAAACAGGCCAAAAAGCCTGCTGCTGTCACTAAGTCAGCATGAAGGGGTAGCCCCCGATCTGGGACCGGATCTAGTAGGGGGCAGACTCTCTCTCTTTGCTCAGGCCTGGGCAAGAGACGTTCAGGATTCCTGGGCAGTAGAAATTGTAACCCAGGGATACCTTCTAGATTTCAAGGATTCCCCTCCAAGGGGGAGGTTCCATCTTTCTCAATTGTCTGTAAACCCGACAAAAAGAGAGGCGTTCTTACGCTGTGTAGAAGACCTTTTTACCATGGGAGTGATCTGCCCAGTTCCAAAAGCAGAACGGGGCAGGGGATCTACTCCAATCTGTTTATAGTTCCCAAAAAGGAGGGAACCTCCAGACCAATTCTGGATCTCAAGATCCTAAACCAATTCCTAAGAGTTCTTACCATTGATCCAGGAGAGTCAATATATGACCACCGTGGACTTAAAGGATGCGTATCTGCACATTCCTATCCTCAAAGATCATAACCAGTTCCTCAGGTTCGCCTTTCTGGACAAGCATTATCAGTTTATGGCTCTTCCTTTTGGGTTGGCCACGGCGCCGCAAATCTTCACGAAGGTGCTAGGGTCCCTTCTAGTGGTTCTTCCCTTCCACCATGGTCTCTGCCATTGAGACAGGACCTTCTGATTCAAGGTCCATTCAAGCATCCAAATCTAATTTCTCTGCAACTGACTGCTTGGAGATTGAACGCTTGATTCTATCAAAGCGGGGTTTCTCTGAGTCAGTCATAAATACCTTGATTCAGGCTCGAAAGCCTGTTACCAGGAAAATTTATCATAAGATATGGCGTAAATATCTTTTTTGGTGCAAATCCAAAAGCTTCTCCTGGAGTAAAATCAGGATTCCTAGGATTTTGTCTCTTCTCCAAGAGGGATTGGAGAAAGGATTATCAGCTAGTTCCCTAAAGGGACAGATATCTGCTCTGTCTATTTTGTTGCACAAGCATCTGGCAGATGTTCCAGACGTTCGGGCTTTTTGTCAGGTTTTAGTTAGAATTAAGCCTGTGTTTAAACCTATTGCTCCGCCATGGAGTCTAAATTTAGTTCTTAGAGTTCTTCAGGGGGTTCCGTTTGAACCCATGCATTCCATAGATATTAAGCTTATATCTTGGAAAGTTTTGTTCCTAGTTGCTATCTCTTCAGCTCGATGAGTTTCTGAACTATCTGCATTACAATGTGACTCTCCTTATCTTGTGTTCCATGCTGATAAGGTGGTTTTGCGTACCAAGCCTGGGTTCCTACCTAAGGTTGTTACTAACAGGAATATCAATCAAGAAATTGTTGTTCCTTCTCTGTGTCCTAATCCTTCTTGTAAGAAGGAACGTCTGTTGCACAACTTGGACGTGGTTCGTGCTTTGAAATTTTATTTGCAGGCAACCAAAGATTTTCGTCAAACATCTTCTTTGTTTATTGTCTATTCTGGAAAGTGTAGGGGTCAAAAGGCTACGGCGACTTCTCTTTCCTTTTGTCTGAAAAGCATCATCCGTTTGGCTTATGAGAGTGCTGGACAGCAGCCTCCTGAAAGGATTACAGCTCATTCTACTAGAGCGGTAGCTTCCACATGGGCTTTTAAAAATGATGCTTCTGTTGAATAGATTTGTGAGGCTGCGACTTGGTCGTCGCTTCATGCCTTTTCAAAATTTTATAAATTTGATACTTTTGCTTCTTCGGAGGCTATTTTTGGGAGAAAGGTTTTGCAAGCAGTGGTGCCTTCCGTTTAGGTTCCTGTCTTGTCCCTCCCTTCATCCGTGTCCTAAAGCTTTGGTATTGGTATCCCACAAGTTAGGATGAATCCGTGGACTCGGTACATCATGCAAAAGAAAACAAAATGTATGCTTACCTGATAAATTTCTTTCTTTTGCGATGTACCGAGTCCCCGGCCCGCCCTGTCTATTCAAGACAGATAGTATTTTTTTATGTAAACTTCAGTCACCTCTGCACCTTATAGTTTCTCCTTTTCTTCCTTGGCCTTCGGTCGAATGACTGGGGGGTGGAGTTAAGGGGGAGCTATATAGACAGCTCTGGTGTGGTGCTCTCTTTGCTACTTCCTGTCAGGAAGGACAATATCCCACAAGTTAGGATGAATCCGTGGACTCGGTACATCGCAAAAGAAAGAAATTTATCAGGTAAGCATTTGTACCCTATTCTCGGTGCCATCATATCCTTAAAGGGGAGTGCATCATCACTCTGCAGGATTTCCCAATTTCGTCTCAAGATCCCATTAAATCCGTTCTTATCTGCTGCATAGGTAGTTGTAAATGTCAGCCTTTTCTTACTGTCAACATTCCTATGACTAGTACTCATCCTCTTCCGTTTCATCTCCTTGAGCTGAACGCTGGCATTCTCCTCCCGAGTGTTATTTCTTTTAACCCGCATAAATTGCGATTTAGGAAGTGCCTTTTTAAGCGCAGGTGGATGACAGCTAGATGCTTCAAGCAATGAGTTTCTGTCCGTTGGCTTCTTGTATAGAGTGGTCTGCAAGATACCATCCTCTTTATATATCCTCAGATTCAGAAACTCTATGGTTTCCCTGTTCCAGCTCATCTTGAACTTTAAGGATTGATGTACTAGGTTCAACGCATCAAACCACTCCTGAAGCCATTCAGCGTCTCCCCTCCATATAACAAAGAGGTCATCTATATATCTTCTGTAAGTTAAGACATTAGGATTTCTGAAGATATGGTTGTTATTGCTCTCAAATTCATCCATAAAGAGGTTCGCATATGATGGGGCCACATTCGACCCCATCACTGTTCCTGTCAACTGTAAATAATATGTTTGTTCGAAGCGGAAGAAATTCATTTTAAGGCAGCTTTCCAGAAGCTCAATTATGAACCCAATTGGGGGTCCCACATAGGGAAATTTCAGAAGATGTCTTTAAATGGACTCTATACCTTCCCCATGTGGGATGACCGTATAAAGACTTGCAACGTCCAATGTCACAAGTATATCCTCATCCCTCACTGGTCCTATATTTTTCAGCAATTTAATGACATTGCTTGAGTCCTTCAGGTAAATCGACATGTGCTGCACTATTGGTTGTAGTATACTATCCATATATACTGCCAGTGGTTGAAGGAGTGAGTCGGAATATCATTGAGAGAGGTTATAAGAAGAAAGCCCTTAATGAGCAGCTACAAGCAATACAGAGGATGAGTACTAGTCGTAGGAATGTTGACAGTAAGAAAAGGCTGACATTTACAACTACCTATGCAGTGGATAATAACGGATTTAATGGGATCTTGAGACGAAATTGGGAAATCCTGCAGAGGATATGATGGCACCGAGAATAGGGTACAAAAAAGGTAAATCCCTTAAGGACAATCTGCAATTGACGGACCCTACACACTGTTATTCTAAAAACTGGCTAAGCAGACAGGCACTGAAACCAGGATGTTTTAAGTGTAGCGGTTGTACCACTTGCAACGGGATGTCAGCAGGGAAATACTTTAACCACCCAAGGTATAATAAGAAATATTTTCATAAACACAGGGTGACCTGCACAACCCCTGTGACAACCTGAGGGTTAGGATGGCTAACCATAGGAGCGCCATTAGACAAGCCATCAAAAATGGAGAATCAAATCAACCAGTGGCTAGGCACTTCCAAAAACAAGGGCATAGTGTGGCTGACCTGCGATACACGATAATTGATCATATTCCTGAGATGAGCAGAGGTGGCGACAGGAACAGATTGTTACTCCAAAGAGAGACAAGGTGGACCTACGAGCTGGACACTATAATACCTAAAGGACTGAACACTAAACTTGAGTGGCATAGTTTCCTATAATCTCTACATGAGATAGTTATACCCAGTATCTTGTATCTGTATTTTATGTTTATTTGATGATGAGTTGTCTTTTTATGATTTTTATGATTTTTTTTAATATATTTTTATTTTTGACTTTGTTCTTTGTGTGTCCTTTTTGTGGCTGTCTTTCGTTGGTTTGTTTTTTATTTTTATTGTTTTTTGTTTAATTTATGTTTTTAGTCTGGTTTAAGATTTTTTGTATTGTCAGGTAGTTTTCTTTTTGTTTTGTTATATGTATGATGCCGGGAAAGTTAAGGCTGTGGGACTGAGGTTTGGCATGACAAAGAGATTTCATGTCATCCTTTGATGCAGGACAGCCGAGATTAGCAATCCTCTGAGTGCCGTATGTATCTGTTTCTAGAAATTAGAATACTGGACTTAGGAAATGTGTGGATGTTTTCGGTATATTATGGAGGTTATATCCTGTACATATTAGTCCTGAGTTAGTAATGCAGTTTAGTATACAAAGTACTGTAGAATTTGCTGTGCTCGAGACATATATTATTGTATTTAGTTACCTTATTAGGGCTAATAGGTGTAATATTGCAGCAATTCAATTTTTTTAAATAAGTTAGTTTTACACGTTCATTATTAGTTGTAGCGAAAAGCGTTCACTTAAGGTTGTTTGTTGTTGGTTGCTAAGATACGGGCACTGTCTGATGATGCGTGCTAAGTGTTGTGCAACACCTGCACTAGGTGATTAAGGTGAAGGAGTATTTAAGGCTGTGTATAGCATTGATTCTTGTTGTCAGTTTGAAAACGGAGGTAAAACTCTGAAACGTTACTTCATAAGGAATAAAACTTTATCCTTATTAAACCCAGTGAATGCCTTCCTTTTTGCGATATGTTGGATCTGTGAATTATGCAGGATCTCTTTGATGTGCACCCCAGTGGTTCAAAGGTTACCGTGAGTACTTCGCCATGCTATAAAGACTATATATAACTATATATATATCTATATATATATATATATATATATATTTATATATATACTGTATATATAAATACAGGGAGTGCAGAATTATTAGGCAAATGAGTATTTTGACCACATCATCCTCTTTATGCATGTTGTCTTACTCCAAGCTGTATAGGCTCGAAAGCCTACTACCAATTAAGCATATTAGGTGATGTGCATCTCTGTAATGAGAAGGGGTGTGGTCTAATGACATCAACACCCTATATCAGGTGTGCATAATTATTAGGCAACTTCCTTTCCTTTGGCAAAATGGGTCAAAAGAAGGACTTGACAGGCTCAGAAAAGTCAAAAATAGTGAGATATCTTGCAGAGGGATGCAGCACTCTTAAAATTGCAAAGCTTCTGAAGCGTGATCATCGAACAATCAAGCGTTTCATTCAAAATAGTCAACAGGGTCGCAAGAAGCGTGTGGAAAAACCAAGGCGCAAAATAACTGCCCATGAACTGAGAAAAGTCAAGCGTGCAGCTGCCAAGATGCCACTTGCCACCAGTTTGGCCATATTTCAGAGCTGCAACATCACTGGAGTGCCCAAAAGCACAAGGTGTGCAATACTCAGAGACATGGCCAAGGTAAGAAAGGCTGAAAGACGACCACCACTGAACAAGACACACAAGCTGAAACGTCAAGACTGGGCCAAGAAATATCTCAAGACTGATTTTTCTAAGGTTTTATGGACTATTGAAATGAGAGTGAGTCTTGATGGGCTAGATGGATGGGCCCGTGGCTGGATTGGTAAAGGGCAGAGAGCTCCAGTCCGACTCAGATGCCAGCAAGGTGGAGGTGGAGTACTGGTTTGGGCTGGTATCATCAAAGATGAGCTTGTGAGGCCTTTTCGGGTTGAGGATGGAGTCAAGCTCAACTTCCAGTCCTACTGCCAGTTTCTGGAAGACACCTTCTTCAAGCAGTGGTACAGGAAGAAGTCTGCATCCTTCAAGAAAAACATGATTTTCATGCAGGACAATGCTCCATCACACGCGTCCAAGTACTCCACAGCGTGGCTGGCAAGAAAGGGTATAAAAGAAGAAAATCTAATGACATGGCCTCCTTGTTCACCTGATCTGAACTCCATTGAGAACCTGTGGTCCACCATCAAATGTGAGATTTACAAGGAGGGAAAACAGTACACCTCTCTGAACAGTGTCTGGGAGGCTGTGGTTGCTGCTGCACGCAATGTTGATGGTGAACAGATCAAAACACTGACAGAATCCATGGATGGCAGGCTTTTGAGTGTCCTTGCAAAGAAAGGTGGCTATATTGGTCACTGATTTGTTTTTGTTTTGTTTTTGAATGTCAGAAATGTATATTTGTGAATGTTGAGATGTTATATTGGTTTCACTGGTAAAAATAAATAATTGAAATGGGTATATATTTGTTTTTTGTTAAGTTGCCTAATAATTATGCACAGTAATAGTCACCTGCACACACAGATATCCCCCTAAAATAGCTTTAACTAAAAACAAACTAAAAACTACTTCCAAAACTATTCAGCTTTGATATTAATGAGTTTTTTGGGTTCATTGAGAACATGGTTGTTGTTCAATAATAAAATTAATCCTCAAAAATACAACTTGCCTAATAATTCTGCACTCCCTGTATATACTGCATAATATCTATCTATCTATCTATCTATCTATCTATCTATCTATATATATATATATATATATATATACTTTGTGTATATATATATATATACACAGTATATATATATATATATATATATATATATATATATATATATATCTATATCTATCTATCTATATATATATCTCTATCTACCTACAGTATATCTATCTATCTATATCTATATATATCCAGTATCTCTCTCTCTATATATATATAGAACACAGAGAGAGTAACAGCGCTATGAGAAAATCCCTGAATAGGAGATCTTAATCAGTATGCACAGTCCTCCTGTGTGTGTCAGACACAATCAGTTCCTTAATATGGAGGCAAAAGGAACCCCCTGGTATACTCGCAGCCTAATCCCAGAGGACAGGGTCACCCAAAAAAGGAGATCCCAATGAAATCTAGAGCAAATAGAAGAGGGAAGGGCGCACAGACAACAGGGTCCTATCTGGTGTAGTATGTAAAGTTCCACAGAAAAGCACAATGTAAGACAAGCCAAATGGTCACTAAAATGAGGTATGATGACAGCAAGGAGGCTAGACTCAGCCCAAGAATCCTTTCTGCATATGTCCCTGTGGTGCTCCAACAGAAGATAAACCGTTAGGAGAAAAATAATCCCCAGATCCTGGACATCCTTGGGTGCAGATAGGGGAGACCAAGAGGGATCAAGCGAACCGTTGATGGTACAAATGTGTATTTTAGTAAGGGTGAAACATACAATATCACTGTAAGTAGTACATTAAAAGATTAAAAACGCTCCCACCGCAGTGTGTATGAGTAGCAGCGTGCCGTAGCACTGCAAACAAGCTAAACACGAGTAAGGGGGCGTGGCCTGATGCTTTCACGATGCTATTGGTCGCTTCTTCAGAGGTAGGTAACGAACCCCTACTCCTCTAATTTATGCATCTCCGCTGACGCTTACAAAGCTGCCCACACTCCATCTTTGTTGTCGACAAGGAACGTCCCATGTTACATAGCCTTTATAAAAGTGCTTGATAATAAAACGATATTAATATATACATCTAAAAAGACTTTCATGCTTGTTATGTTATGGTACCTTTTTTGGCATCCCAAAAAGAAAAGAAACCCCTATGGAGCATATATCTCTCTACATGTAGCCATTCACCATTATATATCCTGAGGTAAAAGACCTAAACTATTAGTAGGGTTAAATTTAAATACATGGGGGCTGATATATCAAAGTCTGTCGGACATGATACGCTGTAGCATATCATGTCTGCCAGACATCGCTGAATGCCATACTGTCGGCATTTCACAAGCAGTTCTAGTTAACTGCTTGTGCAATGCTGCCACCTGCAGATTCCGCTTTCAGGGGGTGTCAATTAACCCGATCATACACGATCGGGCGGATTGATGTCCACAGCCTCAGAGGCAGCAGACCAGTTAAGGAGCAGCGGTCTTAAGACCGCTGCTTCATGACTGCTGTTTCCAAGGAGCCTGAAGGCTCACGCAGAAACAGGGGCATCAGGGGCCATTCGGCCCTTGATAAATTGGCCCCATGGTGTTTACTCCATGTGTTCCCAGATCTACAGAGATATAAATTGATTGGAAACAAATATACCAATAATTTTACTGAACCCAAACCATCAAAAGCTTAAAAAAGTTATAAAAACAGTATAAAACATCTGATAAGCAAGGCCGTCTTAACGATGGGACCAACTGGGTCCAACGGACCAAGGCGGCACTTGACAAGGGGCGGCACTTCAGTCAGTGACCATCAGACAGCCGCTCCTGTCTGCTGCACCTATGACTGTCCTCTGCTCTGGGGATCCAATTGGGATTAACAGCTGGTCAGGAGGAGTCGTATTGAACAGGAAGACTGCCAATACTTACCATTAGTGAGAAGAAAAAGAGAGCACCTCATAGTGCAGATATCTCTGAACAGTTTAAAGATTTAGTATAAACCAAAAAACAGGTACTCACAAGCGGAGTGGCACTTTTCGTTAAAAAAGTGCAAACGAACAGGCTGACATTCTCAGCAGTCAGTACGCTGGCCAAGGCAATATGATGTAGGTCTGCGGACGTCTCACGGTCAAAGAAAGCCTCTGGTTATACCCCGATAGTACTAGGGGCCGTGCTTTGCAGGGTGCCTCTTGTCCCCAACCGGGATAAAAACCTCTTAGGCGAGAAATAGTGTGAGCTGTTAAAAAGTTATTTTTCACGTCTCTTTGTACATAAAACAAAACCCAGTCCAGGCTGAGTAATTAAGAAATGTGTTTTAATGGAGCTGATAACGCGTTTCTCGGCCGTTAGCTCCTGGCCGTTTCATCAGATCAATTACATACATTGCAAAAGGGTACATTTAAAAAGGTGTACATGTCACCTGATTGGATAAAACAGAACCAATGAGCATATTGGTAACATTGTTACAAAGAGACGATTTTGTTAGACATTTTTCTAAGTGGTTCAAAGCAAATAGCTTATACCAAAGGAGTTATCTTGGTTTACAATACGATACAATGTTTAAAATTAAAACTATAAAAACTAACCGATTATGAAACATATATATAGCAAGCAAAAAATAAAAAGGATTTTGGGAACCAATGTTTTAAAATAATTAAATGAACTATCATTATAATCTATAACAGAAAATTTGTATAGGAAAAACACACATTTTTCAGTTGCAAAGGGTTTTTTTTTCTCTTTTTTCTGTTAGAACAAACAATCTGCAAATATCCCGGATTTTTTTGTTCTCGTTTGTTGAAATTTTTTTTAGCATTGTAGATATATATATGCACATTGATCATATTTGTCAATAATCTATAAGTGTTGAGTGGTGTTTAAGTAACGAACCCTCCTATTATGGACTGGTTCTTTTATTTTCGTTTATTGAAGAACTTGTTCTATGGATAATCTGTAAATGACACTTCACTATTGGAAATATCCACATATTAATGTATATATGAAAGCTAATAGTGTTTGTCAGCACTCTATGAATGTTTATGAAATGTTATATATTAGTTCTCATATTATCGTTTGTTAAAAAGTTTTATTATATGAATCATCTGCGAATGACACTTCGCCATTAGAAATAACTACATGAAATAGATCTGTGTGTGAAGTCAAACTAGGGTGTAATATGAATCTTTGATTGAACCTAAGAAAAAACTGGGGTATAATATGAATCTTTGGTACCGAAAATTTATTGTCGGTTTTAGTTAAAACAAAAACTTGTTTGTTACTAGACAGGCAAAGTACATTTTCGGTGCAATTAGCACATAGAAAAGTACATGAAGAAATATATAAAAAATATATATATGAAAAAAAATATATAAAAAACGTAAATGGAAAATGGATAATATCTAAAATACCCGCTGTACTTCTGTGTGTGATGTTTATATATTTAGTAGAAGAAATATTTAAAAAATATAGGAGGTATATGTAAATTAATTAAAGGCAGCTAAATCCAAATTGGAGTTGAGGCCTGCTGGATACAAAGTTTTTAATTTATGTATCCAGAAGGTCTCACGTTGTCTAAGTGAAATCATTCTGTTGTAATCTGTAGAAGGGGGAATGAAATCTATTGGATAAAATTTGAAAATGAAAGGATTGCCACCATGTTTTTGGAGGCAATGTTCAGGTATGCTGTGTTTAATATTTGCATTTTTAAAATGTTTGCAGTTGCGCCAATGTTCGCCCCAACGTGTTCTTGCCTTTCTGGAGGTGCGACCCACGTATTAAACCCCACAAATGCATTCCAGGACATATATGACATAGCTGGAATTAAAATTGAAAAATCTAGTTATTTCGAAAGTTTCGCCTGTTGAAAATGATTTGAAAGTTTTTTTGCCAGATGTAATATGTTTACATGTTTGGCATCTCTTCATGCCACATTTGTATATTCCCACTTGTTTCAGGAAAGAATTTGTTTTTCTAGGATTAGAGTTGGAGATTTTATGTTTTACTTTTTTGCTAGGGGCCAATCTGCTTCTTAGTGTGGGAGCTCTAGTATATACAATATGGGGATGATCTGATAATAATGGTTTTAGAATTGGATCTCTACAGACTATATGCCAGTGTTTATTTAGAATGTGATAAATTTGTCGATAATTGTTATTATATTGGGTTATAAATAAGGGGTCCGACTGTAAAGTTTTATTTGTGTTTTTATTTTGTCCAGATTTTTTCTCCAGGAGAGTGTTCCTGTCTAATGATCTAACTTTATTTAAGCAGTCATCTAAAAGTTTTTTTGGGTATCCTTTGTCAATTAATCTCTCATAGATAATGTTACTCTGTTGATCAAAAGTTTCTGAGTGTGAACAATTTCGCTTGATCCTTTCGAATTGGCTATAGGGGATATTTGATAGCCATTTTTTGTGATGGTTGATGGTAAAGTTTAGGTAGCTGTTGCTGTCAACTTGTTTAAAAAACGTTTTTGAACAGAAATAGCCCTCACTGTCCCAACTTAAAGTTAGATCTAAAAAATCTATCGATGTTTCATGTATAGCTGATGTAAAATTGAGCCCCATTTGATTTTCGTTAAGAGATGTAACAAAAGCTGTAGCTGATGTTTGATCTCCTCTCCATAAAAGGATAAGGTTGTCTATATAGCGGCCATAGAACACCAGACTCGCCCCCATTGAGGAATTGTAGATGTAATTCTCCTCAAACATGCCCATAAAAAGATTGGCAAAGCTGGCGGCGAATCTGGTGCCCATGGCCGTCCCTTTAATCTGTAAGAAAAAGGAATCTTGATACATGAAATAGTTGTGCTGAAGGATATATTCAATAAACCACTTTTACAAAATATATACTCCCTTTCCACAATCCTTACCATTGTTCTGTGACTGTCTGTCACTGGAGGACTGTGGGTGGGATTGACAGAGGGTCAGGTCCAGAGAGCGGCAATAAAAGCTGACTGCCGCTACTTACCTGTCACTCTGTGGGTGGGATTGACAGTGGGTCAGGAGTGGCATTGAAAGAAGAGCCCCCGCTCCTGTGTGCCACACCTGTGACCGTCCTCTGCTCTGGGAGATCCGATTGAGACAGCTGGCCAGTTCCATCAGACTTCCCAACAGTCACAATGGACTCAGGGCCGTTTCTAGGGGTGGGCAGACCGGGCAGTCGCCCGGGGCGCAATGCTAGAACAGTGGGGAGCACTTTACTATTTTTTTGTTAAAAGTAAAGTGTTGCACTGGCAAGAGTGCTGCTAAAGTAATAGGCAGTGTCAGTTAGCGGTACTCTTAACCTGACTTCAGACTGAGGCAGACACTGACAGGCAGTTAGCGCGGGAGGAAAAAGTTTATTTTTTTCCTGTGCCTGTACACGTCTCTGTCAGACTCATTGAGTGACTCAATCAGTGTGAGGGCATTGCTGGTGGCTGCAGTCACTGTCAGAGAGAGCTTTTTAGAGCTGGTCCCAGCAGTCCAGACAGCCAGGCTGACAGCATCATCCTCAAAACAGACCTGCACAGTGCTGCACCTTTATCCCCACAGTCAGATATGCGCATCAGAGAGTGGTAAGTTCCTCCGGCTCCCACCCTCTGTCCTATCTCACAGCAGGCTGCCTCCAGAGCTGCCACCTGTCTGCCTGTCACTGAGCACATGACCTGGCTGACAGTGACTGGACACTCAGACCGGTAACGGTTTAAGTTAACAAAATACATTACTTATTGCACTGTGCAGAAAACTATGGGACACAAATACATACCCTACTACCTACCTCTGATGGTGTGCGTGTAATGTAAGAGGTAGTACAGTAAGACTTGAAGTTGGAAAGCACAGCCACATAGCGTGTGTGTGTGTGCCTAAGCGTGGGAGAGTGTATGGGAGCACGCAAAAGTGCTCACAAATCTGTAACGCACACATCTGATACTGCCGAGAGGTCAACAGTGTGAGAGCGAGCTGGGTGGTTTGTGATTTGTGATCACATTAACTTTGATGCTGCCGCCAGGTTTGCTTGGCCGTAAGAGAAGGCTGCAGTGTATTCCAATGCAGTGTACTGAAGCCCTTTTTGGCAGACATGGGGTTAAATTGAATTCTGTAGAGGTGAGGAGGTTATGTGGATGGGCTGGTATTATTGATTTACCGCCCTTAGCAATGATGCCTGCACTAGTGTAAACTCCAATATATTTTCACATTCCTAATTATTAAAGGTTGCCTCCATATCAAGTTTAAAAATAACAGATGAAATAAACTAAGATGTGTAAAATAAATAAATTATAAAAAAAAAACATATATATATTTATATATATATATATATATATATATATATATATATATATATATATATATATATATATATATATATATATATATATACACGTGTGTATATAAAATTGTTCTCCTGTCAGTAGGCAATGTTTAACATAATTACTACCAGGGGATAGTGGAGTATATACAATAGAAGCACTACCAACAGTTTAATTGCAAACGCTTAACCTACGATTGAAAAAAATAAAACTTTTCAGGGTGTGCATTATATTTGTAATTTTACTATGGGGGGACGTCATTTCATTCTTGGACCCAGGCAACACAATGTCTTGAGCCGGCCCTGCTGATAAGAGCTAGTTGAAGTTACAATAGAATATAAAAACATACATTTCTATGTGTCAGGAAACTGAAAAAAGAGAGACGGATCTCAGTTATTCCCCTTAGAGGAAAGCTGCTAGGTCAATATCTGTCATATATTTCTCTGTCTATAGGTAGCTATTGCGCTTCCCCTTTAAGCCAGAGGCGATACTTCCTTCTCAGGTATTTAAGGCTCCACCTCCCTACCTACACTGCTTGGTAATTTAACCTGTAGAAACAATCACTTGTGCCTACTTTTTGGATTCTGCCAGGTCCTTTGTATTTATACACTATTTCTATCTCAAGCTTTGCTTACAGTTATTGATCCTTTGTCAATCTCTAGGATTCGCTAAGTACAACTGTGGATTTCCCAAACCTTTCACCACTACCGTCATCTTACTACCAGCTGTGTTGCTTCGGCATTCAACCCCAGACCGGACCTCTGCAGCTTTCGGACGTCAAACCTCTCTCTCTAACCTCCGCTCCGGAGTTCATCCAGACCGGAAGTCCTACGCTCTCAGCTGTGTACCCTGCAGCGTCTCTCAGCGTTTGTTTGTATCCACGGACTGAACAGGTACCTTTGCCATTCTAAGTTATTATATATATATATATATATATATATTATATGCTATAGTTCTGTTACCATCTCTGTTGATTCATAGGTTGACCTAAGGAATCCTGACAATATCCTTATTTAGACCTGCTGGATCCAAACTACCCAATGTATGGATCCAGAAGGTCTCCCTTTTTCTAAGCTCTAAGCAGTATACTGCCTCCTCTGGGACCAATGTGGCAGAAGGGTAACTAGAAACCACAGGGCCCAGGTGCAAGAATCATTTAACACAGAAAAATGTGAATCAGATTACATGTCTGCAAAAGGAGGTACCCTGTGCCCACAGTCTGTGGGATGGTCTGACCCCCTATTACTTTATATAGTGACACTGTTTAACCCACCAATACTGTATATAGTGAGTTAGTGACACAGTCTGTAATCTTCCAGTGAGATGGCTGGCCTGACCCTACCCGCCCCAATACTTTATAAAGTGACAACAGTAGTCAGTGACATGGTCCAGTCCCCCGTACTGTATATAGTGGTACTGTATAGTGACACTGTTTACCCCCCGCCCCCATGCTGTAGTAACAAGGTCTGTAATTTGCTGGTTCCACAAACATACACATACATGCATAAATACATACACACACACATACCTGCATAAATACACACACAGTCACTTACACACACACACACACACATAAACACCAATCGGTAAAACAGAAACACTAACCCTTGCAGTCAGAGACACTAGTGAAACATCATGTCACACTCACATGATATCAGTGCAGGCAGTTGCAGGTCAACGTTTTTTATTGGGGGGGGAGTTTGTTTGTTTTTTAAGCTGGGTCCCCACCCTAAGAGGCCCAGTCACAGTTGCGAACTCTGCACCCCCTGTAGTTCTGTCCCTGCTCTGAGGGGAATAACTGAGGTCGGGCTCCCTTTTTTCTGTTTTCTGACACATAGAAATGTATGTGTTTATATTCTATTTTAACTTCAACTAGCTCTTATCAGATGTTTTATACAGGTTTTTTTTATAACTTTTCTAAGCTTTTGATGGTTTAGGTTTAGTTAAATTATTGGTATATCTGTTTCCAATTAATTTATATCTCTGTAGATCTGGGAACACATATGTAAATATAACTCCCAGGTGAATTTACCACAAAATGAAGTAAACACCATGTATTAAACATGTAGCCCTGCTAAAAGTTTAGGTATTTTACCTCAGGATATATAATGGTGAATGGCTATATGTAGAGAGATACATATATATATATATATATATATATATATATATACAGGGAGTTATTAGGCAAATGAGTATTTTGACCACATCATCCTCTTTATGCATGTTGTCTTACTCCAAGCTGTATAGGCTCGAAAGCCTACTACCAATTAAGCATATTTTGGCCATATTTCAGAGCTGCAACATCACTGGAGTGCCCAAAAGCACAAGGTGTGCAATACTCAGAGACATGGCCAAGGTAAGAAAGGCTGAAAGACGACCACCACTGAACAAGACACACAAGCTGAAACGTCAAGACTGGGCCAAGAAATATCTCAAGACTGATTTTTCTAAGGTTTTATGGACTGATGAAATGAGAGTGAGTCTTGATGGGCCAGATGGATGGGCCCGTGGCTGGATTGGTAAAGGGAAGAGAGCTCCAGTCCGACTCAGACGCCAGCAAGGTGGAGGTGGAGTACTGGTTTGGGCTGGTATCATCAAAGATGAGCTTGTGGGGCCTTTTTGGGTTGAGGATGGAGTCAAGCTCAACTCCCAGTCCTACTGCCAGTTACTGGAAGACACCTTCTTCAAGCAGTGGTACAGGAAGAAGTCTGCATCCTTCAAGAAAAACATGATTTTCATGCAGGACAATGCTCCATCACACGCGTCCAAGTACTCTACAGCGTGGCTGGCAAGAAAGGGTATAAAAGAAGAAAATCTAATGACATGGCCTCCTTGTTCACCTGATCTGAACCCCATTGAGAACCTGTGGTCCATCATCAAATGTGAGATTTACAAGGAGGGAAAACAGTACACCTCTCTGAACAGTGTCTGAGAGGCTGTGGTTGCTGCTGCACGCAATGTTGATGGTGAACAGATCAAAACACTGACAGAATCCATGGATGGCAGGCTTTTGAGTGTCCTTGCAAAGAAAGGTGGCTATATTGGTCACTGATTTGTTTTTGTTTTGTTTTTGAATGTCAGAAATGTATATTTGTGAATGTTGAGATGTTATATTGGTTTCACTGGTAAAAATAAATAATTGAAATGGGTATATATTTGTTTTTTTGTTAAGTTGCCTAATAATTATGCACAGTAATAGTCACCTGCACACACAGATATCCCCCTAAAATAGCTTTAACTAAAAACAAACTAAAAACTACTTCCAAAAATATTCAGCTTTGATATTAATGAGTTTTTTGAGTTCATTGAGAACATGGTTGTTGTTCAATAATAAAATTAATCCTCAAAAATACAACTTGCCTAATAATTCTGCACTCCCTGTATATATATATACTTTTTATTTGTAATCCCCCTTGTTTCTTGCACCCATTCGGGACTGGGGTTAACTGCCTGTGGCTCTGGTGACATCACAGCTTTTTTGGAGTGCTATTTAGCACCCAGGGCTGGATGTTGCTGAGTCACAGGATGTGTACCTGATCCGGTCTTGGAGTGCAGTTCCCTTCCATGTTTTGTATTTTCTATGGGTGATTACATCCACCTGTGCACCCCTTCTTTGTTCTCAGTTTGTTTGGCTTTGTGAGCTCGCATGATGGTGTGACTGTGTTAGGGACTCAGGCAATGGAAAGGACCTTGATGTGGTGCCTGAGCTTTCCCATTTGGCTAGATGCGGTGACTAACCTTTCCAGTTGTGATTTTATCTTAGCTGTGAGCTAGCTGGTGAGTGCTGGGTGTTTCTATGTATATATACTTCATAGGGGTTTCTTTTCTTTTTGGGATGACAAAAAGGTACCATAACAAGAGGTGCTGTAATTAATTCTTAGAGGAAAAATGGTTAAATTTCGTTTTTTATATAACTAACATAAACAATTTTTTTTACATACAATTAACATAAGCAATTTTTATGATTTAATTAGGATAGCTAAAATAAGTGTGAAAGTATATATTAATATCGTTTTATTATCAAGCACTTTTATAAAGGCTTATGTAACATGTGGTGTTCCTTGCCCACAACAGAGATAGAGTGTGTGCAGTTTCGTAAGCGTGAGCTGAGATGCATAAATTAGAGGAATAGGGGGGCGTTACCTACCTCTGAAGAAGCGACCAATAGTGTTGTAAAACGCATCAGGCCATGTCCCCTTTCTCGTGTTTAGCTTGTTTGCAGTGCTACCTGCTACGGCACGCTGCTACTCATACACACTGCGGTGTGAGAGTAGCAGTGCTACGGCACGCTGCTACTCATACACACTGCGGTGTAAGAGTTTTTAATCTTTTTATGTACTACTTACAGTGATATTGTATGTTTTACCCTTAATAAAATCCACATTTGTATCACCGGTCCGCTTGATCCCTCTTGATCTCCACTATCTGCACCCACACAAAGGATGTCCAGGATCTGGGGAGTTTTTTTCTCCTAATGGTTTATCTTCTGTTGG
Source organism: Bombina bombina (assembly GCF_027579735.1). Lineage (NCBI taxonomy): Eukaryota > Metazoa > Chordata > Amphibia > Anura > Bombinatoridae > Bombina > Bombina bombina. The sequence goes on along the minus strand of NC_069502.1, from coordinate 763,889,340 downwards.
GGCATCACAGGGACGTATGCGGAGAGGATTCTTGGGCTGAGTCTAGCCTCCTTGCTGTCATCATACCTCATTGTAGTGACCATTTGGCTTGTCTTACATTGTGCTTTTCTGTGGAACTTTACATACTACACCAGATAGGACCCTGTTGTCTGTGCGCCCTTCCCTCTTCTGTTTGCTCTCTCTCTCTCTCTCTCTCTCTCTCTCTCTACATATATATATATATATATACAGTACATATACAGTATATATACAGTATACATCTATATATATATATTCATATAAATATATAGCTATAGATATATTTAAAAAAATACTATATAAATAGAAATATCTATATAAAATAAAAAGAACATGTTCTATGTGAAGAACATTGGAATTTAAGTATTCATAACTACCTTCGGGTTTAGCGCATTTGGTCTAGTGTGGTGTCGGGTTAGCACGCGAGCGATAGCTGTTAGTTTTGGGGGGGTTTACGTGCCCCATAGAAATCAATGGGAGAAGTTTGCGGGCAAGCAATATCTGAAGTCCAAAAGTTAGCATGTCTGAGTCTTTCGCTCACGCACAATATACTTTCAACTTGTAATATGCGCACTAACCTGACTACTTTCAGCTTTGTTTGCGTGCAAGCTAAAAAAACAAAAGTAAGTGCGCCACTTGTAATTTGGTTCTTAGTCTGCTGATATGGTTTCTAAACCAGACTTTTTTCTCTCTCTTTTCAGGTAAAGATGTGGTTTGGTTCTGGTTTGGATTCTATCATCTCTACTGTAGAGAGATAATAGAATAAGGGAGGTTTTTTCCTCAGGACAAAAAGTAAAAAAAGTAAATCCAAAGCTTCTAATAATTTTCACTCCTTTCATCAGAACAGGGAATGGAATTCCGATTTTTTTCTCTCAGTAACTAGTTTCCTCTAGTTTTGGTTGAAGTGGGCAGGTTGCGCATTTTTCAGGGGGCTTGGTTTCTGTCTGCTCAGGCTCCCTAGGATCTAAGTATTGTTTCTTAGGGTTATCTAATAGGTTTTCAGAACAAGGCCTTCCAGATAAAGATTTATTCTGTCTACTCTTCCCAGAAATCCTGGGAAGGCTCAGGCCTTTTTTTCAGTCAGTTTTGGATCTAGTGTCTATGGGAGTGATTTTTCCTGTTCCTCTGTTGGAACAGAAGTTGGGATTGTATTAAATTCTCTTCATTGTTCTAAAGAAAGATGTAGCTTTCTGGCTAGTTTTTGGATCTGAAGGCTCTGACGTAGTTTCTCAGAGTTCTTTTCTCTAAAAGAAAATTATTCGGACTATTCTACCTTTTGTTGAGCTAGGTCAGTTTATGTCCACAATAAATTTTAAGGATGTTTTTCTTTGCGTTCCAATTCTCAGGGAACATTATTAGTTTTTAGGTTTGTCTTTCTAGACAAACGCTTTCAGTTTGTTGTTCTACTGTTTGGTCTGGCTTCAGCTCCCAGGAACGTCTCTAAGGTTCTGGGTACTCTTTTGTCTGTAATCAGAATTCAGGGTATTGTAGTGTTTCCTTACCTGGATGATATATTTACATTTAGTAGAATCTCACGCCTTCAGTCTGTTGTTGCTTCTTCAAAAACTTTGTTGGAGACTCAGTTTTCTATAAAGTTTTCTAGTTCCGCAGACAAGGGTTGTTTTTCTGGTTGATCAGATAGATTCAGTTTTCATGAGTCTCTCTTTGACAGATTAAGAAGGTTGAAGCTGATGTGAGCTTCTCAAACCTTCAGTCTTTCTTTTCCCTCAGTCGCTCTTTGCATGGAGGTATTAAGACTAATAATCTCTGCATCTGATGCTATTCAGTTCGCTCGTTTTCAAATAAGGCCTCTTCAGCTTTGTATGCTTCTGTAAAGATTTTGGTGCATTTTGCAAGCTATAAATAGCGTCCATTCAACCATATGGACACTTGGTAATTAAAGTTAAACCTACTGTGCTTATCAGGCTAAACTTTATTTATTTTAGACACCATTGTTTTACGGATATTACTTCTGTTGATAACACACCTTATTCAGCACTACTTCTGCCGGTTCGCTCATCAAGACTATTTAGTCATCTGCACTGCAAGGCAAGTTCTTACTCGTCTATAAGGAATCTAGTGACAAGTCATTCCCTATGATCTTGGATTAAGATCCTATTACTAGTCGTTTCATCTGCAGATATTATTGCACTGTAAACAATTGCCGTCCGTTTAATGCTGTTGTCCTCCTACCTTCCTCTGAAGCAACCGGGCTGTGTGCAATTCTAATTATTTTACATTATTTTTGTATTTAATATCTACATAATGTGCCTTAAGATAACTGTCTTCAAGTGCACAACTTGA